>NC_092378.1:3002174-3260117 GCF_030028105.1 Mobula birostris | reverse complement strand
ATTGGGTCAAGCTAGGAATTGGAGAGCTCTGGAGAGGGGGTGGGGGAGTCTCACATACAGTAGTACTGTATTGTATTGTACAGTACAGATCTTTTGCCCCATAATGTTGTGCTGAACTTTCAACCTAACCCTTCCCTCCTACATAGCCTCCATCTTTCTATCACCCGTGTGCCTTTCTAATAGTCTCTTAAATGCCCTAATGCATTGGCCTCTACCAATATCCCAGCAGCATGTTCCACACACCCACCTCTGTGTTTTTAAAAGAAAAACCTCTGACCCCTGCCCTCTTCCTGTCATGTTGAGGAGAAAGTCTCTGCCTTTCCTGCCTCTGATCATCTTTACACCTCTCAACCATACACGTGTATACGGTTGACACCTGAGCCAAGGTGCAAAACCCAGTACATACAGTCAAGCACACTGTGCATATAGTTATGACAGTACACAAAATACAGCCAAGTCTCTGAGTATCACGGCCTGCAGATTGATGATGCATGGGATGTTGTCCTGGAGCCATGTTTCTGCAAGAACAAGCAGACAGCAGTTCCTCATCTCATGCTGGTTCAGCCACAGACAAAAGCAATCCAGCTGCCTTCCACGGAGAGCAGCCCTCAGCCCAGCATGGATTCCGGCCTAGCCCACGTAACAATCGAGGCTGTGAAGCTCCTTTGCTGTGCCTCTCCTCTCCCACACTGTCACCTCTCTTACCTAGGTACGTTGAGCAAGCTGGGGCTTTTTCTCTTTGGAGTGAAGTAGGATGAGAGGTGACTTGATAGATGTGTACAAGATGGTAAGAGACATGGATCAAGTAGACATCCAGAGACATTGTTCCTCAGGGTGGAAATAGCTAATTTCAGGGTTATAATTTGTAGGTGATTGGAGGAAAGTATAGGGGGGATGTCAGAAGTGGGGTTTCTACACAGTGGTGAGTATGTGGAATGTGAGGCAGGTACATTAGGGACATTTAAGGAACTCTTAGACACATGGATTAAAGAAAAATAGAGGTTTATCTAGGGCGTTAAGTTTGGATTGATCTTGGCGTAGGCTAAAAGGTCAGCACAACATTGTGGCTCCACTATCATCTATAACTTTGTACAGATGTACCGTGGCAAGCATTCTAACTGGTTGCATCACCATCTAGTATGGAGGGGTCACTGCACAGGGTCAGAAAAGGCTTTAGAAAGTTGCAAACTCAGTCAGCTCCATCATGGGCACCAGCCTCCCCAGCTTGAGGACATCTTCAAAAGGGAATGCCATCTTTTTTGAGGCGTCCATCATTAAGGTCCCCCATCACCCAGGACATGCCTTCTTCTCATTGCTACCATTAGAAATGAGGTACAGGAGCCTGAAGACACACACTCAGTGATTCAGGAACAGCTTCTCCTCCATCATCACACTTCTGAATGGACATTGAATCCATGAACACTACCTCACTTTTCTTTCTTTTTGTACTTAATTAATTTTTAAAATTCATAGTATACTAATTTGCAGTTTTATTATTATGTATTGCACTTTACTGCAGCTCCCAAACAAATTTCCTGACATGTGCCAGTGACATGAAGCCTGATTTTGATTCTGAGCTGAAGAGCCTCATCTCTGTTCTTTAACAAACCACTCACCAGCTGTTTAGTGTACTGTACTGTGTTGTATTGTTCTCTGTTCTTTAACAAACCGCTCACCGGCCGTTTCCTGTACTGTGTTGTACTGTTCTCTGTTCTTTAACAAACCGCTCACTGGCCATTTCCTGTACTGTGTTGTACTGTTCTCTGTTCTTTAACAAACAACTCACTGGCCGTTTCCTGTACTGTGTTGTGCTGTTCTGTTTAACAAACCGCTAACTGGCCGTTTCCTGTACGGTGTTGTACTGTTCTCTGTTCTTTAACAAACCACTCACTGGCCGTTTCCTGTACTGTGTTGTACTGTTCTCTGTTCTTTAACAAACTGCTCACTGGCCATTTCCTGTACTGTGTTGTACTGTTCTCTGTTCTTTAACAAACTGCTCACTGGCTGTTTCCTGTACTGTGTTGTATTGTTCTCTGTTCTTTAACAAACCACTCACCGGCCATTTCCTGTACTGTTTTGTACTGTCCTCTGTTCTTTAACAAACCACTCACCAGCTGTTTCCTGTACTGAGTTGTACTGTTCTGTTTAACAAACCTCTCACCGGCTGTTTCCTGTACTGTACTGAGTTGTACCGTTCTGTTTAACAAACCGCTCACTGGCCGTTTCCTGTACTGTGTTGTACTGTTCTCCGTTTAACAAACCGCTCACCGGCCATTTCCTGTACTGTGTTGTATTGTTCTCTGTTCTTTAACAAACCGCTCACCGGCCGTTTCCTGTACTGTGTTGTACTGTTCTCTGTTCTTTAACAAACCACTCACCAGCTGTTTCCTGTACTGAGTTGTACTGTTCTGTTTAACAAACCTCTCACCGGCTGTTTCCTGTACTGTATTGAGTTGTACCGTTCTGTTTAACAAACCGCTCACCGGTCGTTTCCTGTACTGTGTTGTACTGTTCTCCGTTTAACAAACCGTTCACCAGCCATTTCCTGTACTGTGTTGTACTGTTCTCTGTTCTTTAACAAACAACTCATCGGCTGTTTCCTGTACTGTGTTGTACTGTCCTCTGTTCTTTAACAAACCACTCACCAGCTGTTTCCTGTACTGAGTTGTACTGTTCTGTTTAACAAACCACTCACCAGCTGTTTCCTGTACTGTACTGAGTTGTACCGTTCTGTTTAACAAACCGCTCACCGGCCGTTTCCTGTACTGTGTTGTATTGTTCTCTGTTCTTTAACAAACTGCTCACCAGCTGTTTCCTGTACTGTGTTGTACTGTTCTCTGTTCTTTAACAAACCGCTCACTGGCTGTTTCCTGTACTGTGTTGTACTGTTCTCTGTTCTTTAACAAACCGCTCACCGGCCGTTTCCTGTACTGTGTTGTATTGTTCTCTGTTCTTTAACAAGCTGTTTCTTTCCCTGTAGATGCTGCATGGGAAACATGTGATGGTGAGAGTTGGGGGTGGATGGGATACCCTTCATGGATTCCTGCTCAAGCACGATCCCTGCCGACGGCTGCACCTCACCGCGTTAGAGGAGAAGATTACGGCTCTGGAGAAGGCTGGGCCTAGGACTCCAAGCACCCGCCAGCTGTGTTCAGGCCCCTCTCAGCCTTCGCCATGCACTGGCCCTCGCTGCCAATGCCCCACCTCAACCCAATCGCCTGCTCTTAGGTCTCCCCTCCACCCGCCGGCTGCGGCTGTGACTCCGGCCCGGCCTCCAACTGCAGAGGGGCAGGCCTCAGGCCTGGGCCGTGCGCCTCAGAGGAGGCGCCCTGGTTTAGGCCCAGGTCCGGTCCTCACTGAGCCTGTGCCCAAGATCAGTGCCCGCTGCCCAGCCGGGAGGGGCCTATCACCGGCTGCTGTCTCTCCTGGGCCCCGCAACCGCAACAGGGCCACACCAGCCCCCACTACATTCAAATCTACCCGCAGGCCTGGGTCTCCGGGCAGAGACAAGGCCGCAACCCGCCCTCGCCTGCAAGCCTCACCCCGCCCTTTCCCGCAGGCCTCACCCTCACCACGACCCCTCCCTCAGGTGTCCCCCCACTCCCAGCCCTTCCCCCGCACTCCACTTGCTGTGGTGAAGCTGCCTCAAGCCAGGGTGCAGAGCACAGAGGCACCCCGGGCCCGGGCCCGGCCAGTGAAGGGCCCGGGGCTTACGGGCAAAGTTCCTCCCTCCGCCAGGCCCCGGCTGCCAAAAGCCCGAGGGGAGGATGCCTACCTGGTAATCAACGGGGTCTCTCGGTCCAAGAAGTGATGAGGGGTGGGGAGGAGGCGGGAGAATGGCAGGGGTGGGCGTCTTGGGATGGGGAGGGCCTCATCTCAAGGGACGAGGCCTCTGGCCTCTCTCCCACATGACCGCCAGGTGGATGAGACCCCTTACCTGGAGCCGGTCTCCGTTTGGTGCCCCACAGGCCACTAGTTTACTCCCTGATCAAGCCAGGTTATCTGGACGGTAACCTACCGCTGCATGTGAGATCTTGCTGTGCATGCAATGGCTGCTATGCATTACCCCGAAAGGTTTTCCTTTGGTTGGGCTTCCCTCCAAAGCTGCCCAGGGCGCTGAAGTAACTTTGTGTGCTCATCTCAGCTCTTGGTGATCAGGAGATCTCCCTACCTCCTGTCCCAGGATGGAGGCCATCAGCCTTCTCCCCTGTAATCCCCTCCTCACCACCAAGGTGTTGCCTCTTTCAGCCCTCCCTCATCTGTGGGTGCTGACCGTGGAGGAGGTTCGACTAACTTCTCCCATCCGCACTCTTGCCCCATTGATGCTCTGTTCTGATATGGTATAGTGTTCCACCCTGCGCATGGGAGTGATAATTTCCCTCATGTTTTGGTCTTCCAGATGTCAAAGAGGGGTCTTTAACTTTAAAAGCTATCCTGAAAGTGCTGGTCAGTAATGATTTGAAAGGTTTTGTAAGTGGCATTTCATAGAGTGGAGGAGGTATTCCCGCTGTACCCTCGCTATGTGCTGATTGTCGACGCATGGGCCATGGTCCCTGTGATGATTTGCGCCACATGTGGCGCGACACGGACTGGCAATTTCCACCCAGACACGTCCCCTCTGGGGCTGCGTACAAATGGTCATCATTCCAACGCTGGTCTTTCTGAAGATGGTGCCGTGTGGCTTCGATGGGTTGCTCATTCCGGAACTCTAGTGTGTTGTTTACTGAGTTGCTTCAAAAACTGTTTTGCACACAAGGACACTACAGGAGTCATTTTGCTGGGCCAAAGTCAGCAAAGTGGCAAAATGCAAAGCCTTGCATTTTTGTTTGTGTATTTAAGTTGTTGTGATTGAAGTCTAAATTGTACTTCATGTAAAATGGCATTGACTGGATGAACAAGTTCCCCTAGTGTCCTGGGACGGGCACACTGAAGTGCCCGGGTTTTCAGAGATTGGGACAGATTGGGAACTATTTGGCTCTGTGCTGAGGTTCATCCTCATTGTTCCCTGTCCTGGATGAATAACCAATGTCTCTGTCCTTCGTTTGTACAGTTGTAAATGCCAGGGTAGCTCTGGCCATCAGTGCTCCCAGAGCTACGTCCTTGCATCTAAGATGTTTTATTTATTCTATCTTTGGGCTTTCCAAATTAACAATATACCTAACCTTTTTTTTATTATTTGGTAAAATGTATGTACTTTGAACAGGTATGCCACACTGGAGTCCCATTGTTGAAGGATGTCAGTTTGCTCTTCCTCTCTGGGTATTTTATTTTACATTTCCCGTTTTCTGTTTTACAATTATTTGCCTCCTGCAGGAGGTGACAATCCCCTCTCCCCCCCCCCCCGAGTACCCATAGAGAACGCGGTAGGGTTTTGGAACGGCATCTGTTGTCCTTCCTTGGGAAGCTGAACTGGACAGGGTGAGAGTTCTGGAGATGTCTATTACTGTAAATGGGTTGAAGTAGTGGGTGGTCTGTGTGTAGTCAAACATAGGACATGAAATACTGAAATGTGTGGGGCTGAGCTCGATTCGTGCCTGTTACCCCAGCCCTGTACTAACCTCAACGGCTTCACACTGGATATATGCAGTACCTTCATCTAAAGATATTTAATACCCAACAAAATTGTCAATAAAACTATGGAATGGAATGCCGATGAGTCGAAAGTCTTGTATCTAATTGTCCTGGGGCCATTGAACTGGCCAGATGTGCTAAGCCACGTGTGACATCTGGGCCTCATCGTGCACTTGATTTGAATGAGCCCAGGAACAACTTTCAAGGATGTTGCTTGTACTTAAGGACCTGAGTTATCGGGAAAGTTTGAATAGGTTAGGATTTTATTCCCTAGGGCATGGGGAGATTTGATAGAGATATGCAAAATTGAAGGGTATAGATAGGATAAATGCAAGCAGGTTTTTTCCCCCAGAGGCTGGGTAAGACTAAAATTGGAGTCATGGGTTAAAGGTGTATCTAAGGGAAACATGAGGGGTCCTTCTTCACTCAGAGAGTGTTAAAAGTTTGGAATGAGTTAGCAGCGGAAGTGCTGGATACGGCTTAGATTTCAACAATTAATAGAAACAGAACTTGGCTGGAAACGTCTGTTAGGTTCCTCCAGCATTTTGTGTCTGTTGCTGTGGATTTCCAGCATCTGCAGAATCTCTCTGTCTCCAATCCAACTGTCATGTCAGTGCATTAAGGTAGACCATGGGGAACAATGTCATGAAGAGTAACAAAGTGCAGTGCAGGTGGACAAGGCTGTGAGGTCAAGACTCCATCTATTGTAGAAGCTGTCCTTTAGCCTGGTGGTGCGTGCTTTCAAGCTTTTCGTATCTTCTGCCCGATGGGAGGGAGAAGAGAGAATGTGTTGGGGGGGGGGATGATTGTTGGCCTGGAAGATGAAATTAACATGGATGGGTGCTGACTGGTCAGCATTGACGTGATGGGCCAAATGACCTGTTGACACGGATGGGTGCTCACTGGTCAGCATTGACATGATGGGCCAAATGGCCTGTTGACACGGATGGGTGCTCACCGGTCAGCATTGACATGTTGGGCCAAATGGCCTGTTTCCCTGCTCTAAGACTAGAGAGCTCAAAGTACACACTGCGTTCATCCATCACGCAAGCTTGGTTATTTATCGGTGAACGTGACCGGGTGTTAGCAAAGCCCATGAAAGTTACACTTGAACAGTTTTACATTGCACTATTCACTGACAAAGGTGCTAATGAAAAATCCCGTCTGAGCTGCTCTTCCCTGACTTCATGAGGGGTTACACTGCAGAGTAACGGTTAGCCTGGCACTTTACAGCACCAGTGTAATTCCCACCATTTGTATGTTCTCCACATGACTGTGTGGGTCTCCTCCAGGTGCTCCAGTTTCCTCCCACAGGCCAAGGACTTGCTGTTCACGGTTAGTCAGTTGGTGCTGAAAGCGTGGTGACAGTCGCGGGCAGCCCCCAGCATAATCCTCGCTGGTCGGACTTAACTCATATGATGCATTTCACTGTCTGTTTCCATGTACCTGTGACAAATAAAGCTAATCCTTATCTCTGTGAGGAGATGCAGCCGAGTTGGTGGCAGATGGTCTGTTAGCCCCATCTTGTGGCAGTGCAGCTAGGGACTGGCCCGCATCCAAAGTCGTGTCTAATCTCCAATCCGACAAATTCCGGTCCCTGCTCTCAAATTTCTAGTGCAGTTTAGACTGATAGAGGGTCAGTTCTCCCTCACATTCCAGCTTTACACCACGGCACAGGAACAGGCCCACTGGCCCATGATGACTGTACTGAACACAGTACCAAACTAAACTAAATCCTTTCTGCCTGCATATTCAAAGCATATTTCTTATCAAAGTCTGCATGCAGTACACAACCCTGAGAGTTGTCTTCCCACAGACACATACATGGAGCTCATTAGAAGAAAGACATCATGAGCAAAAACTAAATCACGTGAATGGCAACAAAAAAGACAAGTGAAAACACAATATTAAACACAAAGACAGTGAAGTCCATATTCGGCTCAGCTCAGTGTTCATTATCAGCAGGCCACCTGATTCAAAGTCACCCAAAACAGCAGCAGGAAAAGGAGCAACCAGGAACCAGAAAACACATCATAATGTGAGCTCCATCGATTAACTCTTGCTCTGACAGACAGCACTGATGATAGGGAGATCACTCGAACGCAGGGACCTGCTTTCAGGAGCAGGGAGCGAGAGAGAGGCCATCACACACAGGCACCTTCCCCGGCAGCAGCCAGCGAGAGGCTGGTAGACGAAACTGAACACCAGCTTGTCCTCCGCACTCACCTCAATTTCAATCTTCCTCCGTACTTTAATTGGTGAGATCGGTGAGGAATGGAGTTGGTCATGGTCTCGCACCCCATCTCCAGGCTTCTGGGCCTCGAGGAGGCCACTCGCCTCCTGGAACACACTTGGAGACAGCCAAGCTCCAGGTTGCTCAATCAGCCCAAAAGCACACACTCAAACTGTAGATCACAGGCTCCGGCAGTACCAGAACCACATTTGTAAGAAAAAGGAGACATAGAAAACATAGAAAATAGGTGCAGGAGTAGGCCATTTAGCCCTTTGAGCCTGCACCGCCATTTATTATGATCATGGCTGATCATCCAACTCAGAACACCGCCCCAGCCTTCCCTCCATACCCCCTGACCCCCGTAGCCACAAGGACCATATCTAACTCCCTCTCAAATATAGCCAATGAACTGGCCTCAACTGTTTCCTGTGGCAGAGAATTCCACAGATTCACCACTCTCTGTGTGAAGAAGTTTTTCCTAATCTCGGTCCTAAAAGGCTTCCCCTCTATCCTCAAACTGTGACCCCTCGTTCTGGACTTCCCCAACATCGGGAACAATCTTCCTGCATCTAGCCTGTCCAATCCCTTTAGGATCTTATACGTTTCAATCAGATCCCCCCTCAATCTTCTAAATTCCAACGAGTACAAGCCCAGTTCATCCAGTCTTTCATCATATGAAAGTCCTGCCATCCCAGGAATCAATCTGGTGAACCTTCTCTGTACTCCCTCTATGGCAAGGATGTCTTTCCTCAGATTAGGGGAACAAAACTGCACACAATACTCCAGGTGCGGTCTCACCAAGGCCTTGTACAACTGCAGTAGTACCTCCCTGCTCCTGTACTCAAATCCTCTCGCTATAAATGCCAGCATACCATTCGCCTTTTTCACCGCCTGCTGTATCTGCATGCCCACTTTCAATGACTGGTGTATAATGACACCCAGTTCTCGTTGCACCTCCCCTTTTCCTAATCGGCCACCATTCAGATAATAATCTGTTTTCCTATTTTTGCCACCAAAGTGGATAACTTCACATTTATCCACATTAAATTGCATCTGCCATGAATTTGCCCACTCACCCAACCTATCCAAGTCACCCTGCATCTTCTTAGCATCCGCCTCACAGCTAACACTGCCGCCCAGCTTCGTGTCATCCGCAAACTTGGAGATGCTGCATTTAGTTCCCTCATCCAAGTCATTAATATATATTGTAAACAACTGGGGTCCCAGCACTGAGCCTTGCGGTACCCCACTAGTCACCGCCTGCCATTCTGAAAAGGTCCCGTTTATTCCCACTCTTTGCTTCCTGTCTGCTAACCAACTCTCCACCCACACCAATACCTTACCCCCAATACCGTGTGCTTTAAGTTTGCACACTAATCTCCTGTGTGGGACCTTGTCAAAAGCCTTCTGAAAATCCAAATATACCACATCCACTGGTTCTCCCCTATCCACTCTACTAGTTACATCCTCAAAAAATTCTATGAGATTCGTCAGACATGATTTTCCTTTCACAAATCCATGCTGACTTTGTCCGATCATTTCACCGCTTTCCAAATGTGCTGTTATCACATCCTTGATAACTGACTCCAGCAGTTTCCCCACCACCGACGTTAGGCTAACCGGTCTATAATTCCCCGGTTTCTCTCTCCCTTCTTTTTTAAAAAGTGGAGTTACATTAGCCACCCTCCAATCCTCAGGAACTAGTCCAGAATCTAACGAGTTTTGAAAAATTATCACTAATGCATCCACTATTTCTTGGGCTACTTCCTTAAGCACCCTGGGATGCAGACCATCTGGCCCTGGTGATTTATCTGCCTTCAATCCCTTCAATTTACCTAACACCACTTCCCTACCAACATGTATTTCGCTCAGTTCCTCCATCTCACTGGACCCTCTGTCCCCTACTATTTCTGGAAGATTATTTATGTCCTCCTTAGTGAAGACAGAACCAAAGTAATTATTCAATTGGTCTGCCATGTCCTTGCTCCCCATAATCAATTCATCTGTTTCTGTCTGCAGAGGACCTACATTTGTCTTTACCAGTCTTTTCCTTTTTACATATCTATAAAAGCTTTTACAGTCTGTTTTTATGTTGACTGCCAGTTTTCTCTCATAATCTTTTTTCCCCTTCCTAATTAAGCCCTTTGTCCTCCTCTGCTGAACTCTGAATTTCTCCCAGTCCTCAGGTGAGCCACTTTCTCTGGCTAATTTGTATGCTTCTTCTTTGGAATTGATACTACCCCTAATTTCTCTTGTCAGCCACGGGTGCACTACCTTCCTTGATTTATTCTTTTGCCAAACTGGGATGAACATTTGTTGCAGTTCATCCATGCAACCTTTAAATGCTTGCCATTGCATATCCACCGTCAATCCTTTAAGTGTCATTTGCCAGTCTGTCTTAGCTAATTCACGTCTCATACCTTCAAAGTTACCCCTCTTTAAGTTCAGAAGCTTTGTTTCTGAATTAACTATGTCACTCTCCATCTTAATGAAGAATTCCACCATATTATGGTCACTCTTACCCAAGGGGCCTCTCACGACAAGATTGCTAATTAACCCTTCCTCATTGCTCAAAACCCAGTCCAGAATAGCCTGCTCTCTAGTCGGTTCCTCGACAAGTTGGTTCAAAAAACCATCCCGCATACATTCCAAGAAATCCTCTTCCTCAGCACCTTTACCAATTTGGTTCACCCAATCTACATGTAGATTGAAGTCACCCATTATAACTGCTGTTCCTTTATTGCACACATTTCTAATTTCCTGTTTAATACCATCTCCGACCTCACTACTACTGTTAGGTGGCCTGTACACAACTCCCACCAGCGTCTTCTGCCCCTTAGTGTTACGCAGCTCTACCCATATCGATTCCACATCTTCCCGGTTTATGTCCTTCCTTTCTATTGTGTTAATCTCTTCTTTAACCAGCAATGCCACCCCACTTCCCCTTCCTTCATGTCTATCCCTCCTGAATATTGAATATCCCTGAACGTTGAGCTCCCATCCCTGGTCACCCTGGAGCCATGTCTCTGTGATCCCAACTATATCATAATCATTAATAACAATCTGCACTTTCAATTCATCCACCTTATTACAAATGCTCCTTGCATTGACACACAAAGCCTTCAGGCGCTCTTTTACAGCTCTTAGCCCTTATACAATTATGCTGAAAAGTGGCCCTTTTTAATGCTTGCCCTGGATTTGTCGGCCTGCCACTTTTACTTTTCTCCATAGTACTTTTTGTTTCTACCCTCACTTTACACCCCTTTGCCTCTCTGCACTGGTTCCCATCCCCCTGTAGTGAACTAACCTCTTCACGCCTAGCCTCTTTAATTTGATTCCCACCCCCCAACCATTCTAGTTTAAAGTCACCTCAGTAGCCCCAGCTAATCTCCCTGCCGGGATATTGGTCCCCCTAGGATTCAAGTGCAATCCGTCCTTTTTGTACAGGTCACGCCTGCGCCAAAAGAGGTCCCAATGATCCAAAAACTTGAATCCCTGCCCCCTGCTCCAATCCCTCAGCCACGCATTTATCCTCCACCTCATCGCATTCCTACTCTCACTGTCGCGTGGCACAGGCAGTAATCCCGAGATTACTACCTTTGCGGTCCTTTTTCTCAACTCCCTTCCTAGCTCCCTGAAAGAAGCAGTTTCATGGACCGTCTTGAGAATATCGCCTGTGGTAGTGTTTGCTGGTGTCATCTCCTTCAGCCACCCACATCCTTCCATTCACTGCACATTCGTATGGCCACCTAACAGCCTCTGTCAAATCTGCTTCCAACACCACCCCCAGCAGCCAGCACTCTCCGTGTGGAACAGAAAAACTTGCCCCACACCTTCCCTTTAAATGCTTTCCCTATACATACATGCCCTCTATTGCTGGACATGGAGAAGACTCTACCCTATCTACTTCTCTCCTAATTTCATAAACTTATAACAGGCTGCCCCCCAGCCTCTGCCACTCTGGAGAAGGACAACCCAAGTTTGTCCAACTTCTGCTGCCGATACAGTCTTAATGAGTGACGGCGCTGAGCTCCGAGTAACGGGATCCCACCTTGGCCACTGGGAGTCAGGTGGGACCTCAGTGATGAGCGCCCCACCACTGAACGTTTCTAGCCTCATATAGCTCCTGAGTTCAAACTTCTCATGGTCACTAGGTTCCTGCAGCTCCCCAGATCCCCAGCTCCACAGAAACTGCGTGTGATGATGTAGAGTTGCATGCAGGACAAAAAAGGGCATAGTCCATTCTGACCAAATATCTAGCTAAGCAGTCTCTGACCAAGATGTCAACTGTTATTTCTCTCCATTGATGCTACCTGACCCACTGAATTCCTTTAGCGTTTTGTGTGATGCTCTGGATTTCTGGTATCTTTATACTTTATACTTTATTGTCGCCAAACAATTGATACTAGAACGTACAGTCATCATAGTGATATTTGATTCTGCACTTCCCGCTCCCTGGAGTACAAATCGATAGTAAATTTAAAATATTTAGATTATAAATCATAAATAGAAAATTGAAAATGGAAAATAAGGTAGTGCAAAAAACCGAGAAGCAGGTCTGGATATTCGGAGGGTACGGCCCAGATCCGGGTCAGGATCCGTTCAGCAGTCTTATCACAGTTGGAAAGAAGCTGTTCCCAAATCTGGCCGTACCAGTCTTCAAGCTCCTGAACCTTCTCCCGGAGGGAAGAGGGATGAAAGGTCTGTTGGCTGGGTGAGTCGTGTCCTTGATTATCCTGGCAGCACTGCTCCGACAGCGTGCGGTGTAAAGTGAGTCCACGGACGGAAGATTGGTTTGTGTGATGTGCTGCGCCGTGTTCACGATCTTCTGCAGCTTCTTCCGCTTCTGCAGAATCTCTTGTGTTAAAAATACACAGTAGAGATGGCAGCAGAGCTAGGTGGTGAAAGAGTTGTGGCCATCTTCCCTGGCAAACACAGACATGTGAGTGAAAATCCAGAGACCTCTTTACTGTGTGTCATTATACATTTGGACTGATAACAAGGATACGGCCTCCAGTGGTGTCAACAGAAGTCACAGAGACTGATCCCTGGCAGCTTTCAAATTGGTTCTGCAGCCACTAATGGAAACTCCAGTGGTAGATGGGGTGAAGACAATTTCACACTGATTGTGTAGGCATTGAAAGGAATCCCATCACCGTCTACAGGCTACACACATCAAAGTTGCTGGTGATTGCAGCAGGCCAGGCAGCATCTCTAGGAAGAGGTACAGTCGATGTTTCAGGCCGTGTTCGTCTTGGGATTTTCACAAACAACAGTCTCTAGAGTTTACAGAAAATGGTGTGGAAAAACAAAAGAAAACATACAGTGAGCCGCAGTTCTGTGGGTGAAAATACAGTGTTAATGAGAGCGGTCAGAGGAGAAGGACCAGACTGGCTCAAGGTGACAGTGGCTCAGATAACCACGTGTTACAACATTCATGTGCAGAGGAGCATCTCTGAAAACACAACACATCAAACCTCGAAGTGGATGGGCTACAGCAGCAGAAGACCACGAACATACACTCAGTAGCCACTTTATTACTTACAGGAAGTTCCTCATAAAATGTTATGTTTAGGAAGCTGAAATCAGACAAAGCCATTGAAGAAAATAAAGGCAGCAGGAAAGAACTCTAACAAGAAATTAGACGAGTCTAAAAGGACCTACATATCATTGGCAAGTAATCATGTTTCCTTTAATTTTTCCACCTCACCGAGCCATAAAGTGTAGTTTTAGCCTCCCCGACTTTGTGAAAAGGACTATGATCATTCACTTTCTCTATGGTTCTGTAAGGTTCTTCATGGTCTGTTCCTGTACTGTGCTGTTCGGTGGCCTTTACCCAACTAATGTTCATGTAATTGCCAGGACAAGGCAGCCGTGTGGAATCTACATCCAGGGAACTGATTTTTATTTTCATATTTGCGGAGTTCATTGTCTTTTGTACATTAGTTATTTGTTGGGTGCAGTCTTTCACTGAGTCTTGTGTTTCTTGGGTTTACTGTGATTGCAAGCAAGGAAACGAAGCTCAGGGTTGTATACTTTAATAATAGATTTATTATGAACTTTGCACATGTGAGACTAGCAGGTGGTTCGGGAACCACGGATCTGATGGCTTGGCTTCTCTCCTAACTCACAGAGAACATGAGCACTCACTATTGGTCAATCACTGAATCACATCACCTCCAGAGACACCGTGTACGAAGGTCAATACTAGCTCTGCAGCCATGAATCTCTCTGCAAAGTGAGGGTGGGGAGAGAGGAGGGCGGAGGGGAGAGGGAGTGGGAGGGGCAGGGAGGAGGACTGAGAATGCTCTGGGTTGGGAGGTTTGAGGAGAAGAGGGAGTTGTAGTTGAAAAAGGATAAGGAGGGTGAACAGAAGGAGTGGGGTGTTTAGATGAAGTAGGAAAGTCTATTCTAGTTCTGTTATGATTGACTATTACACACAATGGTTTATAATCCTTTTGCTCAAATATTCATTCAATCCCTTTACAAATCTAACCTGGACCGACAACACCTTCTCACTAGTGAAGACAGCAGCATTTGCACTTTCTTAGGAGACTGAAGTGTGTTGTGCAATTCTCCCCATCCCCAGCCAAACAACACCATCGAGCACGCCCTGTCTGGCTACATCATCTTGTGTTAGTGAAGCTACAGGGCGGCGGACTGCTAGGCCCTACGTAGGATGGTAAAGGCCACTGAGAGAATCACTGGTGTCTTCCTCCACCTCCCCCCCCACGTTTGACTATTTGTGACATTTACCGGGAATGGTGCAGACGAAGGGCCCAATCCATTGTTGAGGATCCCCATCACCCGTCCCACAATCTCTTTGACTCACCACCATCGGGACTAGGACTGTCAGTCTGGGTAAAGGCTTCCGTCAGGCTGTGAGATGAATGAATACCCTGCCATCGCCAAGGTCTCGTCACTGGGACAGCGAAATGTTTACCTGTGCTATGCACTACATGCATTTAGAATTATATTTTATTAACTTATATATGGTGATATTTTGTTTTATGTGGTGTGTGTGACATAGTGGTCCAGAGGAACGCTGTTTCATTTGGTTGTATATATGCAGCCTACAGTCAGATGACAAGAAACTTAAACTTGACATTTGAATATCCAGTCAACTCCCAATCAACATGGCGGCTTCATACAATACTCCTTCAGTTGACATCTTCTGGACACATCATGAAACCATACATTTCACTTCTTTTATGTCTTTTACGTTTGTTTTTCATCTTGAATGTGATTCTGGAACTGTTGGAGCCTGTGATTTACAGTTTGGAGATTGTTTGGGTGTTTCGGCACTTTGCAGTTTCCGAGCGGATTCCAGGAGGTAGAGGCAGTGCCTGTGAACTGTGTGGCGAGAAGGCTGCGGGGTGGGACGTGAGCCAATGTCTGACCCCATTTCACTGATTAAAGCTTCCATCGTTCGCTGATTAAAGTGACGAGGGAGATTGAAACATCGAGGCGAATATAGAAGGTGAGTGTTGGCTGCCTGTCTTTTGATCACTGGTGTGATCGCTCTGCTACGGAGAGGGAAGACTGCCTTCTAACTGCTGGGGGATCACTCTGCTACCACAGAGGGAAAGGCCTGTCACTGTCCCCGCAAAATATTACCCAGCTTTTCTGCGTTTTGGATATGGACTTGGACGATAGGCTTTTTTTCCAGTCTTATAGTTTTTTATAGTTTGTGTTTTTGTCCAATCTTTCCCAGTTTTTGTGTGTGTGGGGGAGGGGGAGAATTTAGGAGTTGATGTCCCTGTTGCATTTTTGTTAATTTTTTGTGTGGGGAGGAGAGATTTGGGGAGTTGATGATTGTGCTGGTGTTCTTTCTTGGTTTCATGGTTATCTGGAGAAGAAGAATTTCAGAGTTGTATACGTTGGTAATAATTGAACCTTTGAAATGAGGCTTCTGTATTGCCATAAGTGGCTTCACCCAGTACCAGCAGCTGTTAACTCATCATCTCATAGTGACAGGGTTGTTTGTGGAGCCTAGACCCAGATCCTGGTTATCGGGACTACCAGGGTTATCAACTAGATATGGCCCAGTCAGGAATCCGTGGGCAAGGTGAGGGGACTTTGGAGGGAGGGCAGGGAGAGTGGAAGACAGGAGGGGAGAGGAAGTGGGAGGGGCAGGGAGGAGGGTTGGGGATGCTCAGGTTTGTGAGGGCTGAGGGTTCAGGAGAGAGGAGGGTGAAGTGGAGAGGATAAGGATGGTGCAGGGAAGGAGTGGGATGTTTGGATGCCTGGGAGCAGGGAAAGAGGGGAGCAAAGGGAAGGAATTTTTGTGGAGGGTAGGAGAGGGACAGAGAGGGGATGTTTCTGTAGAGGCGAAGTGCAGGAGGGAGAGGGTGCACAGTTCACGATCTTCAGTTTGAACAAATGCTCTGAAAAGACCATAAAAAGTCAGTGGTGGTTCAGGAGGACTAACACAATGGTAGAATTCAGGTTGTTTCCTGGCCTGAACACTAGGCACACCAGGAAAGGCCAAATCCTTACGCTGTCTCTGATGTTGGATGACGCTGTCCCACACTGTCTGCTTGACCACTAGACTGTCTCTGTAAACAAAAGACTTCAATCAACATTAAACACATCGGAATCCAGTGTTTTCCATTTTAACCTCACAGTTTTTAAAAAGTAACACACACAAGATGCTGGAGGAACTCAGCAGGTCAGGCAGCACCTTCAAGGAGAATAGGCAGTTTTGGGCTGAGACCCTTCATGAATACTCTGGATTGCCAGCATCCGCAGAATCTCTTGTGTTTACGATTAGAGCAACTTTCAATGACTCGTTATCTCATGGTCTCGATATTTATTGCTCACTTATCTATTATTATTATCAGTTTTTCTTTTTGCATTTGCAGTGTTGTCTTTTACACATTGGGTGTGGTTTTCTATTGTGTTTCTTGGACTTACTGTGAATGCCTGCAAGAAAATGAATCTCAGGGTTGTATATGGTGACATATACTATATGTACTTCGATAATAAATTTACTTAGAGTAATTGTTAAAAATCCTGTTTTATTAATATTTTATAATCTCCTTGTTCTGAGATGGAGATTGAAAGTTCGAAGCCCCACTGCAGGGCTGGGTAACAGCACTTCACTCTCACCTCTGCACAGTGCAGTGAGGAACATTCTAACTGTTGCATCCCTGTCTGGTGTGGAGGGGCCACTGCACAGGATCGGAAAAAGCTGCAGAGGGGTGTAAACTCAGCCAGCTCCATCACGGGCACCAGCCTCCCCAGCACTGAGTGCATCTTCAAAACACAGTGCCTCATAAAGGCAGCATCCATCATTAAAAACCCCCATCATCCGGACAGGCCCTCTTCTCATCGCTACCATCAGGGAGGAGGTACAGGAGCCTGAAGACACACACTCAACAGTTCAGGAACAGTTTCTTCCCCTCTGCCATCAGGTTTCTGAATGAACATTAAAACCATGAACAGTACTCTCTTTTTTCCCCTCCCTTTTTGAACTACTTATTTAATTAAATTAACATACTGCATATACACTCATTGTAGTTCAGTTTTTTTTAATTATGTAGTGCAATGTACTGCTGCCCCAAAACAAATTTCACAACATATGCCAATGACCTGGTCCTGATTCTGATTTTCATTCTAGAAACCAGAAAGATTAGAGAGAGATAAGGAGGGGGAGATCATGGAGGGATTTAAGATGTGTGAGCAAGAGGTGAGAGTGGGGTATTTATAGTAAAATCACAGTTGTTTAAAACAAAAATAAACTGTGGAGAACCTCAGCTGCCTGACCCTCAGACTTCCTCCACTGAGTTGTTTTTCGGCACTCTCAGTCCCTGATGTCTCTTGACCATTTCAAATATTGGTTTATCATTGGTTGCCATGATAGCGTAGCGGTTAGTGCGACACTATTACAGCTTGGGACATCAGAGTTCAGAGCTCATTTCTAGTGAAAGTTACTATGTTCTCCCAGTGGGTTTCCTCTGGGTACTTCAGATTCATCCAGAGTTCAGTGATGTACCCGTTAGTATGTTAATTGCTCATTGTAAATTGTCCTGAGATTAGGCTCGGGTTAAATTGGTGGCTTTCTGAGTGCCACAGCTCATTGGGCCGGAGGGCCTGTTCCAAGCCCATCTCTAAATTTAAAAAAATTAAATAAAAATTAATAGACACAAGAGATTCTGCGGATGCTGGAAATCCAGAGCAGCACACACAAAATGCTGGAGGGACTCAGCAGGTCAGGCAGTATCCTTAGAATTGAGATGACATTTCTGGCCGAGGCCTTCGATAGGGACTGGAAAGGAAGGGAGAAGATGCCAGGATAAAAATTAATAACTGGAAGCTTTTTACCTTTTTGTTTTTTGGTGTAGAATTTCAGGAATACGATGTAGTGAAACTCTGCGCTCTGATCCAGGTCGTAGGCCGCACATAGCTTATCGAGCTCCGTGGGAAGGAGGTTCCACTTCAGAGTCATGCACAGGGCCTGGACATCTCTGAAGGGGACCCTCCCTGTGCCATAGGGGTCCCGCTCCCTCAGGATGGACTTGAGCTCGCTCCAGTGCTTAATAACGTCCCGCCTCAGTTTGCTCAGGATCGAGGCCACAGGGCTCGGCTGTGACTCTTTCCCTGCACAGGACACGGGGCAGGATTAGATTCAAAAGATCAAAATCAGATCAAGATTTAAGATTGTTTAATGTCATTTCCAGTACACATGTGTAAAGGAGAATAAAATAATTGGTACCTCAAATTTGATGCAGCACAAAAAAACACAATAAGAACACATTAATAAATATAAGTGCATAAGATAGCTTATATACACAAATTGGCTGTATGTCCATAAAGTGACGCTAGGCACAGGAGTGTCTGTAGTACAGGTGACTGACAGGAAATGATAAGGAGTGGTGGTTGGGGGTGTGGAGGGGGTGGGTTAGTGGGTGGAGGTGTTCATCAGCCTTACTGCTTGGGGGAAAGTAATTGTTTGTGAGCCTGGTGGTCCTAGTGTGGATGCTACACAGCAAACATCGTAGCGACAAGCTGATCTCTCAATAAAAGACAAACTGCTGGAGGAACACACTGGGTCAGGCAGCCTCTGTGGAGGCGAATGGACACGTCCAGGATCAAGGATCAACTCTATTTATCAGATACAATTACAGGTATTAGAAATTTGTTGTAATGTGTTGGTCAGGATGTGATATACTACAAAAAGAACAATTTTCAACTACATCGTGTTTGGTGGCTCTGGGTCTCTATTCTCTGGAGTTTAGAAGATTGAGGGGGATCTCATTGAAACCTATCAAATATCGAAAGGCCTAGATAGGGTGGATATGGAGAGGATGTTTCCTGTAGTGGGGGAATCGAGGACTAGAGGGCACAGTCTCAAATCAGAGGGATGCCCATTTAGAATAGAGATGAGAAGGAATTTCTTTATCCAGAGGGTGGTGAATCTGTGGAATTCATTCCCACAGACAACTGTGGAAGGCAAGTCATTGGGTATACTTAAAACAAAATTTGAAAGCAAGCCATTTGGCACATCGAGTCTGCTCTGCCATTCCATCCTGGCTGATTTACTATCCCTCTCAACCCCATTCTCCTGCCTTCTCCCTGTAACCTTTGACTCCCTGATTAATGAAGAACCTATCAACCTGTTCCTATGTCTTTTAATGTTATAAAGAGCAAAGTTAGAGGTTGAAGTACAGATATGGAATAAATATAGAAATAACAAGTGTTTATAATGTAAACAGATTTATAAAGAATGTTTTAAAGTGTTTGCAGTGCAGTGACGGGTTTGAGAGGGGGTGGGGTGCTACCTAGAATGGTTGATCAGATTGACTGGCTGACGGAAGAAACTTTTGTTTTGTTTTAACAGCTCTATAGCACTTTCCAGGAGGGAGATTTTGGAAAAGGCAGTTTGCAGGGTGGGTAGAGTCCGCAAATGATTCTTCCTGCCCATTTATTTGCCCTGGACACATACAAGCCCTGGACACTACAGAGATGGTAGACTGCAGACTGCTGATCTGACAGTTCACTGTAGTTTTTGTATACAGTCGTCCCTTGGTATCCGCGGGGGATTTGTTCCAGGACCCCCTGCAGATGCTCCTTATATAAAATGGCGCAGTGTTTGCCTATAACCTAGGCACATCCTCCAGTATACTTTAAATCATCTCTAGATTACTTACAATAGCTACAATGTAAATGCTATGTAAATAGTTGTTATACTGTATTGTTCAGGGAATAATGACGAGAAAAAAAGTCTGTACATGCTCAGTACAGACGCAACCATCGTAGCTCCTCTGGGAATGTTGATGCTGCCTCGGCATCAGCCAATGCCGATTCTCCCGTGATCTTTACATTCTTGAGGCTGTAGTGCTTTACATAGCTGGCCAGCCATCCCTTACTAGCCTTAAACTCTTTCCTCTCACTCACAAGTAGTGAACGAATGAGACGCGAGGCGAACAATGCGCAAACAACGAGTGCTGGAAAGAGACTGAGGATCTGTGAAATGGCGGGAGGCAACGGCAGGGTATGCCTGCACATCACTTCATTCGCGTGGTTCAGCGTAGTGCTCGGCGTGCGGCAAATTAAAGTTTTGCTTTTTGGAACTTTCTGGAATTTTTTTCCGAATATTTTCGATCCGCGGTTGTTGATTCCATGGATATGGAATCCTGACTGTATACGGAGGGCCGACTGTATACATGTTGGTTGAACCCGCGGATACGGAACTCGCGGATACGGAGGGCTGACTGTATTGTGAGAGGATGCTGCACCAAACTAGACAGTATGCCCCCTAGTGGCCATAGTATGTATATGCAATTGTTTAGTCTGAGCATGTTGACACGCCATCTTTTTCCTTTTGTTGTTTCTTTGTTGCTAGACTCCTACTCACGGTTTCCAATTCCTTTGTTCTACTAGCGCATAATTAAACAATTGTGAAGCAATTGTGCCTCAAAAGGACCTTGGATCAAAAACATCAGGATCCAACACCATTGATACCCCTGCACCATTGCCTCATGTTGCTCACTTACCCCTTTACCTGAACCCCAACCTTCCCTTTCCAGATTCTGTTTTCTGATTCAATCCTCCCCCCACCCCCAGAAGCTGTTCCCTTGCCTAGACTGTTTAAATCCTCTCCAACAGCATGAACAACCCTCAAAAAGGATATTGATCCCATTCCTGTTGAGGTGAAGCCTGCATTACCTGTGGAAGTCCCCCGTTCCTGAGAAATTGTTCAAAATCCTCAGGAATCTAAAGTCCTCCTGGATCTTCTCCCTTCATCTGAGCTACCTTCCTATTCCTGTAGGTGCAAGTGTTGGGTAATGTAAGGGGTGGAAACATAGGTATAATTCATACCCTACACTACTGGACGTACTGGAGGCCATGGTAGAACAAAGGACCCTGTGGAAAATCCTGGCAATTCTGGACAATGTTTCTCACCCTCTGCGTGCCACCTTGGCTGAACAGAGGAGCACTTTTAGTAATAGACTAAGACAACTGCACTGCTCCAAAGAGCACTATATGAGGTCATTCTTACCCTCGGCCATTAGGCTCTATAATGAGTCAACCTATAGGCAGGAAAGTGATGACACCCCTCCCCCTCCTGTTAGACTGTGGTAACTACCTCTCTTCTAATATTTATATCTGTGCACTTGTAATGCTCCTGTGATACTGTAATTTCCTTTGGGATCAGTAAGTACTTATTCTATCTCTCTATCTACCTATTTAGTACCTGGCACCAATTCCAAAATTAGGTTCCCCTGGAGACAGATTGGAAACCTCGGACACAAATGGAACAGAATTTCTTCTCACAAGGGCAAACTCTGGAATTCTGTACCTCAGAAGGCTGAAGACGCTGATACACTGAGCGTATCCAGAGATGAAAGGGGGCCCACCTTGGTCGGGGTTAACCATCGACCTTGCATCCTAGCTGTCAATACGTAGGCCGGCACCCAAGCCAGGGCAGTACAATATCGAGAAGAAGCAGGCTCCCCCTCTCTATAAGCTGATGAATCCAATGGAACAGCAGAGACCTGTATAGTTTGGCACCAGCAACTTCGCAGGAGCTGCCTGTCAGCATTGAACTCAGCGTAGGGTTGCCTTAGGGAGTCCAGCTCCGGAATTTCCCTCGGATTTCATTCCCGAAACCTTCCCCGTGAGTGGGTATAGCCACAAGGTAGCAGAGGTTTGAGATCAGTTTTCCTTCTCCAAGATGAGCTGCCAACCACGGCTGATACAGATGAAACTGAGCATAGAAGCGTGCAGAACAGTATGTATACGCAGAACAGTACACAGACACATAGTACGTATACGCAGAATAGTACACAGACACAGAATGGTACGTATACGCAGAACAGTACACAGACACAGAATGGTACATACTGTATACACAGACAGTACACAGACATAGAATGGTACATATACACAGAACAGTACACAGACATAGAATGGTACATATACACAGAACAGTACACAGACACAGAATGGTACATACTGTATACACAGAACAGTACACAGACATAGAATGGTACATATACACAGACACAGAATGGTACATATACACAGAACAGTACACAGACATAGAATGGTACATACTGTATATACAGAACAGTACACAGACATAGAATGGTACATATACACAGAACAGTACACAGACACAGAACAGTACGTATATACGTGACACAGCACAGCAGTACAGCATACAGTGTTGTGCTGATCCAATTAAATTAGCCAACTAAACTAATCCCTTCTGCCAATGTAATGTCCTATCCTCCTCTTTCTCACATTTATTTGCGTATCCAAACGTCTCTTAAATGTCTCTCATGATCTGCCTCTACCACCACCCTGTGTGAATAACTTGCCTCTCACATCTCCTTTGAAAATACTCCCTCTCACCTTAAACGCATGCCCTATAACATTGTGCACTTCAACCCTGGGAAAAGGATACCGTCTGTCTACTCTATCTATGCCTCTGAATCTTGTAAACCATCAGATCTCCTAAATCATATGCATATTGAAGAGCCTCTTGAGAATTTTTCATAAATTCTATTTGTATCTCTTAATTTTCCTGTAAACATCTGCGAGAAAATAAATCTCGGTGTTGTATGTGGTAACATACATATACTGGGATAATAAACTTACTTTGACTTTGTCTATTATATTTACCTCCTTCACCACCCAGGACAGCACATTCCACTTTTGGCATAAGAACAAACTTGCCCCGCAGATCTTAAAATACGTGCCCTCTAGCACTAGATATTTCGACCCTAAGAAAGGGATACCATCTATCTGCTCGATGCATTTCAGAAACATATAACCACCTAGCAGGTCTCCCCTCAGTCTCTGCTGCTCCAGAGAAAACAACAAAAGTTTGTCTAACCTTTTACTCTAGTCATGCCCCCTAATCCTGGCAGCATGCTGGTAAACCTTTCCAAAGCCTCCACACTCTTCCCGTAGTGGGGCGACCAGAACTGTGTGCAGTTCTCCAGGTGCGGCCCAGCCAGAGATTGATAAAGCGACAACACAGCTTACTGACTCTTCAACTCAATTCATCAATAAACACAAGCACAGCTTTTCACACATAACACCATAAGATACAGGAGCAGAAACAGGCCATTCGGCCCATCAAGTCTGCTCCACCATTCAATCATGGGCTGATCCAATTCTTCCAGTCATCCACACTCCCCTGCCTTCTCCCCATACCCTTTGATGCCCTGGCTAATCAAGAACTTATCTATCTGGCTTAAATACACCCAATGACTTAGCCTCCACAGCCACTCGTGGCAACGAATTCCACAGATTTACCAACCTCTGACTAAAGTAATTTCTCCACATCTCAGTTCTAAATGGACATCCTGAAGCTGTGCCCTCTTGTTCTAGACTCCTCTTCCACAGGAAATAACTTTGCCATATCTAATCTGTTCAGGCCTTTTAACACTTGGAATGTTTCTATGAGATCCCCCCTCGTTCTCCTGAACTCCAGGGAATATAGCCCAAGAGCTGCCAGATGTTCCTCATACGGTAACCCTTTCATTCCTGGAATCATTCTCATGAATCTTCTCTGAATCCTCTCCAATGTCTGTATATCCTTTCTAAAATAAGGAACCCAAAACTACACACAATACTCCAAGAGTGTTCTCACGAGTACCTTATAGAGCTTCAACATCACATCCCTGCTCTTATATTCTATACCTCTAGAAATGAATGCCAACATTGCATTCGCCTTCTTCACCACCGACTCAACTTGGAGGTTAACCTTTAGGGTATCCTGCACAAGGACTCCCAAGTCCCTTTGCATCTCTGCATTTTGAATTCTCTCCCCATCTAAATAATAGTCTGCCTATTTATTTCTTCCACCAAAGTGCATGACCATACACTTTCCAACATTGTATTTCATTTGCCACTTCTTTGCCCATTCCCCTAAACTATGCAAGTCCCTCTGCAGGCTCTGTTTCCTCAACACGACCCACTCCTCCACCTATCTTAGTATCATCGGCAAATTTAGCCACAAATCCATTAATCCCAGAGTCCAAATCATTGACATGCATCGTAAAAAGCAGTGGTCCCAACACCAACTCCCGTGAAACTCCACTGGTAACCAGCAAGCAGCCAGAATAGGATCCCTTTATTGCCACTCTCTGTTTTCTGCCGACCAGCCAATGCTCCACCTATGCTAGTAACTCCCCTGTAATTCCATGGGCTCTTATCTTGTTAAGCAGGCTCCTGTGAGGCACCTTGTCAAAGGCCTTCTGAAAATCCAGGTACACCACATCTACTACATCCCTTTTGTCTACCCTGCTTGTAAGTTCCTCAAAAAATTGCAGTAGGTTAGTCAGGCAGGATTTTCCTTTCAGGAAATCATGCTGGCTTTGGCCTACCTTGTCATGTGCCTCCAGGTACTCTGTAATCTCATCCCTAACAATTGATTCCAACAACTTCCCAACCATTAATGTCAGGCTTACAGGTCTACAGTTTCCTTTCTGCTGCCTCTCACCCTTCTGAAATTGCGGAGTAACACTTGCAATTTTCCAGTCATCCAGTACAATGCCAGAATCTATCGATTCTGAAAAGATCATTGTTAATGCCTCTGCAATCTCTCCAGCTACTTCCTTTGGAACCTGAGGGTTCAGGAGATTTATCCACCCTCAGACCATTAAACTTCCTGAGCATCTTCTCAGTTGTAATTTTCACTGCACAAACTTCACTTCCCTGACACTCTTGAATGCCCGGTATACTGCAGACGTCTTCCACTGTGGAGACTGATGCAAAATATGCATTCAGTTCCTCTGCCATCTCTGTGTCTCTCAATACAATATCTCCAGCGTCATTTTCTACTGGTCCCAGATCTACCCTCAACACTCTTTTACCCTTTATATACTTAAAAAAGCTTTGACATTCATAAATCAAAGTATTGAGCACAGGAGTTGGGATGTTATGTTGAAGTTAGATAAGATGTTGGTGAGGCCTAATTTGGAGTATTTTGTGCAGTTCTGGTCACCTAACCACAGGAAGGATATCAATAAGATTGAAAAAGTACAGAGAAAATTTGCAAGGATGTTGCCAGGACTTGAGGACCTGAGTTATAGTGAAAGGTTTGAATAGGTCAGGACTGTATTCTCTAGAGTGTAGGAGAATGAGGGGATATTTGATAGAGGAATACAAAATGATAAGGGGTATAGATGTAAGCAGGCTGAGGTTGAGTCAGATTACTACTAGAGGTCATGGATTAAGAGTGAATGATGAAATGTTTAAGGGGAATCTGAGGGATGCACTTTATTGACTACAGCTTGGTATTCAATACCATCATCCTTTAAAATCCTCAATTTCCTCACTTGCAGACCCCAGTCAGTTCAGATTGGCAATATCTCCTCCACAATCTCCATCAGCAGCGGTGCGCCACACAGCCATATGCTTGACCCCCTGCTCTACTCTGCCATATTTAAGTTTGCTGAAGACACCACTGTCATGGGCCAAACCAAAGGTGGTGATGAATCATGTATAGGAGGGAGATTGAAAATTGGGTTGAGTGGTGCCACTACAATAATTTCTTACACAATGACAGCAAGACCAGGAAGATGATTATTGACTTCAGGAGGAGGAAACCACAGGTCGATGGTCTGGTGTTATCAGAGGATCAGAGGTAGAAAGTGTCAGCAACTTTAAATTCTGAGGACCTATCCTGGCCCCAACACGCAAGTGCAGTTACAAAAAAATCATGGCAGTGTCTCTACTTGCTTAGGAATTTGTGAAGGTTTGGCATGACATGTATAACTTTGACAAACTTCTACAACTGTGTGGCAGAGAGTATATTGACTGACTGCATCACAGTCTAGTAGGGAAACACCAATGCCCTTGAACAGGAAGTACCGTAAAAAGTAATAGGTACGGCCCAGTCCATCACAGGAAAAGCCCCCCCCCTCCATTGAGCACATCTGCATGAAGCATTGTCACAGGAAAGTAGCATCCATCATCAGGGACCCCCACTATCCAGGTCATGCTCCCTTCTTGCTGCTCGATTCCGTTTGCCATTTCTCCACCCAGATGGATGGGATTTTGTCAGGATTAAATTCCAGCCACTATTTCTCCACCCAGATGGACGGGATTTTGGACACTATGGGAGATACAGGGTGAGGGAATTGTGTGGGAACTGGATGCGAAAGGGATCTGCAAACTCTGACTATGAAAAGTAGCTGATACAGCCCAGTCCAGCACAGGTAAATCCCTCCCCACCAATGAGCACATCTACACGGAGCGCTGTCACAGGAAAGCAGCATCCAACCAGGGAACCCCACCATCCAGGCCGTGCTCTCTTCACACTGCTCTCAGCAGGAAGGAGGTACAGGAGCCTCAGGACCCACCCCACCAGGTTCACAGAGAGTTATTAACCCTCAACCATCAAGCTCTTGAACCAGACAAGATAACTTCACTCAATTTTACTTCCCCCTAACACTGGACTCACTTTCAAGGACTCTTCATCTCATGTTCTAGATATTTATTACTAATTTATTATAGTTATTTTTTTCTGTTTTTATATTTGCACAGTTTGTTGTATTTTGTACACTGGTTGTTTGGCCGTCTTGTGTGCAGACTTTCATTGATTTGATTGTGTTTCTTGTATTTTCTGTGATTGCCTGCAAAAAATGAATCTCAGGGTTGTATATGGTGACATGTATGTACCTTGATAATAAATCTACCCTGAACTTTGAACTATGATTTCTCCCATCCTTCTCCTAGATCATCAGCACAACACAGATGCCTCACCTACCCGAGTCCTTTGCCTTTTTCAGTCTGCTGAAGTGTCGGAGGAACTTCCTCAGTGAGATCGCTTCCATGGGGCAGCTGATCGGCAAGCTGTACCACAACTTCTCAAGCTCCATGGGGAGAAGGATGACGTTCATCCTGTAACGTTCAGTCAACAGCAGCAGACTTTCAGATTTCAGATTATTTATCGCACGTCCGTCTCAGATCTGAGTACACTGGAGGCTGGCAGCCTGGGGACAGCCTGTCCAGAAGTTAGAGGACAGTCCGTCTGAATTTGCGTGGGGAGGCGTTCGGTGGGTTGGGGGAGGAAAAGGTCTTATTTTGCTGTTGTTCTGTTGTTGTTGCTTGTTGCGGTTGCTCCCATCCATCCAGCGACCTCTCTGACCCCCACCATCAGGCAGGAGATACCGTAGCATTAGGACAAGAACTGTTAGGATAGGAAATAGCCCCTTCCCCCAGGCTGTGAGACTCCCGAACTCCCTGACACCACCCGGGTCTCATCACTTACGAAATGTGACCTGAAATGCTTTCTATTTTCTGATTCAAGATTCAAAGTTGTTTAATATAATTTCCAGAACACAAGCGTAAAGAAAATGAATTAATTGTTACTCCAGATCCAATACAGCACAAAAAAACACAATAGTAAAAAACACAATATAAATACATAGAGAGAGCTTATATACATAGATTGATTGTATGTCCGTAATATGATGCTGGGCTGTACATAAGGTGACTGCCAGGAAATGATAAAGTAGTGGTGGTTGGGGGTGTGGAGGGGTGGGTTAGTGGGTGGAGGTGTTGATCAGCCTTACTGCTTGAGGAAAGTAACTGTTTTTGATTCTGGTGGTCCTGGTATGGATGTTACATAGCCTCCTCTCTGATGGGAGTGGAACAAACAGTCCATGAACAGGGTGGGTGGGATCCTTCATGATGTTACTAGCCCTTTTGCAGCATCTTTCTGTAAATATCAGAGTCTGAAACAGCACTCAAAAAGAGAACCAATGTACCTTAGTACTTGTCAATGTACAAGAGTTAATATTACTTTGCGTGTTGTGTGAGTTACATGTCCCATGTTGTGCACATTGGCCTGGAGGAACATTGTTCATTGGGCTGTTCACATGTGTACACTTGAATGACAATAAACTGAACTTGACCTTAAAGCTGACGTCAGAATGTGTGGTGACACATCCTTAGCTTGTGTTGGTTGTCAATGCAAACGATGTATTTCACTGTATCTTTCGATTCAAATTCAGAAGCAGATTAATTTCTTTATAACAACAGACACAAAATGCTGGAGGAACTCAGCAGGTCGGGTAGTATCCACTGAAATGAACAGTCAAGGTTTCAGGCCAAGACCCTTCATCAGGACTGGAAAGGAAAGGGGAAGACACTGGAATAAAACGTTGGGCATAGCTAGAAGGTGATGGGTGAAGCCAGGTGCGAGGGGGTCACTGTTCCCCCTCTGTGATCTCTACTGTTCTCTGTGTCTTCACCTCTTCACCTTTCCCACCCTCCTGGCTTCACCTATCACCTTCCAGCTTTCCCCCTTCCAATGGATTCAGTGGAACTGCAGGATGGGATTGGCAATGAGATGAGGAAACAGTTTGTTTTTGCCCATGTAACAAGGAACACAACTTGCAATGAAGATCACTGAGCTTGGAGTCACGTCCCAAGACATCTCCGTTGACACAATGTCCCTGTCAGCCACTAATGAGCAATTGTGGCCTTTTTTTGCAACACACAGAGGCAACCATTTGTTCAGCACAGGAGCAGACCCTTTGGCCCATCGTGTCCATGCCCATCACTGTACTTGTCTATAACTAGTGTCACTTACCCAAGTTAGCTCCATAGCCTTTAGTGCCTTGACAATTCTACGGTTTAACTAGATGCTTCTTGAATGATGTGGGGGTCTATTCCACCGCCCCCCCGCCTGTATTCTGCCCTCTTATCGCACGTTATCGTGACCTTATGCCCTCTTATCGCACGTTATCGTGACCTTACCTCAGCAGGATGCTGTCCAGCTTCTCCTTGTCTGCAGTGCAGTCATCATTGATGCAGATGCTCACAAACACCTTACAGAAGGGTCGGAACCGTTTCTGCAGGAGGTTCCAGACGATGGACCGCAGCTGGAAAGGCCAGGCAAGGAGAGAGGGAGTGAGCGGCGGACAGGTAAACCCCCCCCCCCTCCACCAACTACTTTTACAAGTGTGGATCCACCAGGTATCACCAGTATGGTCAATCTGACATGTTAACGGTCTCTCTCTCTGCAGGTGCCCCACCATTGAGCACCTCTATATGGACCACAGTGGCAGGAAAACAGCATCCATCATTTGGGACCCCCACCACCCAGGCCACATTCACTTCTCACAGGAGTTCAGGATCCACACCACCAGGTTCAGGAACTATCAATGTCCTGAACCAGAGGGAATAAGTTCACTCAACCTCACTCTCTCCATCACTGAACTGTTCCCACAATCTATGGACTCACTTTCAAGGACTCTTCATCTCATGGTCTCAATATTTATTGCTTATTTATTTATTATTATTATTTTGATTGCTTTTTGGTGTTTCTTTGTTTTTTCTGTGAATGCCCATAAGAAAATGAATCTCAGGGCAGTATTTGGTGACGTATATATACTTTGACAGTAAATTAACTTAGAAACTTGGCCTCCACAGTTGCTGCTTGACACTGAGTTTGCTTTTCTGCTTCAGATTGCAGCATCAACACTCTTTTGTGTTGTCACGAACCCCTCTGAGAACCTTCTGATGGGTCAGCAAAGAGATAGACACATGGACATAGGGAAAAATGCAGGGTTGTGGGAATGGGTTTGATACCTTGACGGGGAGCCAGGAGAAGGCAGGGGAATGGGGTTGAGAGAGATAATAACTAGGGCCATTAGATATAGGAGGAGAATTTGGCCATTCAGCCCATTAAGTCTGCTCTGCCATTCAATCGTGTCTGATGTATTTTCCCTCTCAGTCCCACTCTGCTGCCTTCTTCTTGTAACCTTTGACACCCTGATTAATCAAGAACTTACCAACCACCGCTTTAAATATGCTCAATGACTTGGCCTCCACAGCCGCCTGTGACAATTCCATGGATTCACCTCCCTCTGGCTAAAGAAATTCCTCCTCATCTCTGATCTAAAGGGACGTCCTTCTATGCTGAGGCTGTGCCCTCTGGTCCTAGGCTCCCCAGCTGTTCTCTCTATATCCGCTCTCAATGTCTTTCGATATTAATAGGTTTCAATGGGATTTCCCTTATTCTTGTAAACTCCAGCTAGCACAGGCCCAGAGACATCGAAAACTCCGCATACGTTAACATTGCCATTCCTGGAATCATTCCCGTAACCGTCCAGTGCACTCTCTCCAATGTCAGCAGATCCCTTCTTAGATAAGAGGCCCAAAGCTGCTCTCAGTGCCGAAGTGTGGTCCGACCAATGCTTAAATGCCTCAGCTTGATCTGTACCTCAACAACCCGCACCTTACTCTACTCTCTGTTACTGTTTTATCTTGCCCCATGTAATGATCTGATCTGTATGGGCAGTACAGGAGGGGAGAGAGGATGAGGGAGGGAAAGAATGAGGGTTGCAGAGAGGGGAAAGGGGGACAGGGTAGAAGAGAGGAGATGGGAAGGAGGAAGAAGAGAGGATGGGTGGAGGGGGGGAGGAAGGTACAATGGGGTAGAAGAGAGGAAGGGGATGAAGATGGGTGGGAGGAAGAGAGGATGGGTGGAGGGAGGGAGGAAGGGAGGACAGGGTACAAGAGAGGATGGGTAGGAGGGAGGGAAGAAGGAGGGGCGAGGTAGGAGAGAGGAAGGGGAACGAGGATGGGTGGGAGGGAGGGAGGAAAGGGGCTTGTTTTGCTCTGTTTTGTTTCACGTTTTTGTATGATCTGCTGAGTACAGTGGGTACGCCATGTTGGCGCTGGAATATGTGGCGACACTTGTGGGCTGCTCTGAGCAGGCCCTTATATCGTGTTTGTTGTTAACACAAAAGACACGCTTCACTGTACATTTCCATGTACGTGTGACAAATAAATCTGAATCAGCACAGTACAGGCCCCTTCAGTCCACAGTGTTGTGCCAGCCTGATAACCAACTAACCCTTCCCTCCCGCATAACCCTCCATTTTCTATCAGCCATATGTCTGTCTGAGAGTCTCTGAAATATCCCTAATGTACAGTATCTGCATCTACCACCACCCCCGGCAGGGCATTCCCCTGCTTGTGAGAGTAATGGTTTAATGGTTCTATGACTCTGTGGTCTTTCTGAGATCCTTTGCTGGGGGCCCCATGGTAGGGTAGAGGTTAGCATGATGTTATTACAACTCAGGGACATCAGGGTTCAGAGTTCAGTTCTGGCCCTGAATGTAAGGAACGTCTACGTTCTCCCTGTGAGTGGATGTGTTTCCTCTGGGTACTCGAGCTTCCCCCCCCCCACCCCCACACTCCATACTGGTTAGTAGGCTAATTGGACATTGTAAATTGTCCTGGGATTAGGCTGGGGTTAAATTGGTGGGTTGCTGGACAGTGTGGGCTTGTTGGGTCAGAAGGGCCTGTTCTGTCTCTAAATAAACAATAAACCAAGTCCAATTTCAATCAGCATGATTCTCTTTTCCCACCTCCCATTGAAACTCTCCAGCTCAACCCTTCCCCAGTTCTAGAGTCTCACTGCTCCCTGGACAATGAGATGCATTCTCAAACCCCTCAGTGTGTTTGAGGGCTTTGCTGCATTTGCAAAGACTGATTATGAATTGTACACCAAGTCACGTCGATTTGGCTCACGCCCTAGTGTCAGGCCTACTCTCACTGACACCTCCGCCTGCACAAGCAAACACCTCTCACTCTCCACTCAGCTATCAGGATTCACCTGCACTCGTTACCAGCAGCCTATTTAACCCGTTCTCATCCACAGACCTTGTTCACTCATCGAACCAACTGGCCTCAACCAATTGCTCCAAACTTTCCCTCTCCCTGCCTAAAGTTTACCTTGTTGCTTGTTGTGTTGAGTTTCTGTTCTCTCTTGTTTTGTGGCTCCTCATGGTTGTTATTTTGCAATTTTCTCTGCTGAATTGTTTCTGCCACTCTGCTTTTGGGTCAAAGCTTCACTACATTTCCTGACACATTTTGGTGATGGCTGCTCAGAGTACTGTGACTTCCCCCGTGAAGATATGACCAAGGTGACCGTTTACCTCTTGTAGCGGACGTGGTTTCTGTGCAAAGCCATATCTTGCCCAGTCACTGCCGAATCTCTCCCTGTACAGTATTCTGTCAATTCGTTCGTTCTTATTCTTCATGAGATTGGAACATTTGCTGACCTCTTCTTTCAGCTCTCCTGTGCTGGGTCTACAACCAGTCAAAGAGATTACCTTCAGCTTATTGGAGTAACGGAGGGGAGAGTGGGGGAGCAAATGTACAGAGGCACACAAACTGGGAAATACTGAGAGGTGCCGAGGAATTAATATCCTCAGCAGACATGATCATAAATCCCAGAAGGCAAGAAGGCAGTGGCATGAGTGGGTAAGGTTAAAGAGTTTTAAAACATTAGCTTTTTGTGTCACAAGTGCATCGGAACATCAAAACATACACTGAAATGTGTCATTTGCATCAATAACCAATATAGTCCGAGGATGTGCTCGGGGCAGCCCACAACTGTCACCATGCTCTGGTGCCAAAATAACAACTTACTAGCCCCTGCTAACTCCTACATCTTTGGAATGTGGGAGGAAACTAGAGCACCCAGAGGAAACCCTCATGGTCACAGGGAGAACGTACAAACTCCTTACATACAGTGGTGGAAATTGAACTCTGAGCGCTGGTGATGTAATAGTGTAACGCTATCTGCTACCTCGCCATGCCGCCTAGGCTACAGCGTCACCCATAAGCTGCTGTTACGAGAGCAGATGGGATACGAGTGGATGGGATATGGAGTAGTTCAGTTATGAGGAGAGGCTGGAGAGGCCCGGTCTGTTCTCCCTGGAGCGGAGGAAATTTACTTGGGATATAACTGAGGTATATTCATTTATGAGGGGTATAGATTGGGTGGACAGCAGGAACCTTTTCCCCATACTGGAGGCAGATAAAACCAGAGTGCATAGATTTAGGGTAAGGGAAGAGATCTGAGGGGGACCTTCTCACCCTGAGGGAGGGGAATACAAGGAGCACATGGCTGGAGAGTGGGGGGACCAGAAACACTGATGGTATTTCAGAATTGTCTCAATGAGCATTGAAATCACCCAGGCTACGGGCCAAGTGCTGGGAGATGGTATTTATTTGGATGATACTCACTGGTTAGTATAAACAGGCTGGGCCGAATTGCCTGTTTCCATGTTCTGTGTCTCTCTGACTTTATTGGCAAGGCAAGAGACAAGGGAGATGCTGGAACTGGACGAAGCCTCCAGTTCAAGCCACATTCCAAGTCAGACAGCAGCCACTACACTACAGGACGGGTGTGTCTGCACTTGAGACTGTGGGAGAGGGGTCTATTTTATCTTTATTTTTATTTTGTTGTTCCTTTTCACGCCTTATGGTTCATCGGGCAGCATTTTTGGGGAATAAAGGGACCCTTTTCTGGTTGGCTGCCAGCGACTATGAGCTTAGAGATACAGCGTGCAATAGGTCCTTCCAGGCCTTCAAGCTGCCACCAGCAACACACCGATTTAACCCTAGCTTCATCACAGAACAATTTGCAATGAACCAGAGCACCCAGGGGTCACCCACGCGGTTACAGAGAAAACGTACAGACTCTTTACGGAGGACACTGTGCTTGAACTGGGAACTGTGATGCTCTGAACTGTAGTAGCATTGTGCTAACTGGCTACATTACTGTGGCGGCCAGTGCTCGAGCTGTAATAACGTTGTGCTATCCATTATATTACTGTGGCAACCAACAAGAACGTTCCCAGGGTTGAATTGTTGTAGCTATGAGGGGAGACAGCCCAATAAGGGGTTGTTTCATTTAAAATAGACACAATCAATTGAGATCTACAAGTGCCAGGTTTTGGGCTCTATGACTCCGTAAGCACCCCGGAATCTGTGACTGTCGGAGGTGGGTAACTCACCGGTCTTGGAAAAGGGACAGGAACTTTGAGTAGGACACCAGATTGGTTTGCAGATCACCGACTCTGGTCAAAAGGCTGTTAAGTTGATTCTCAGAGAGATCAGTCCGGAAGTATTTTTCAAGAATCTCCTTAAATGCTTGAGCAGTGACAGCACCCTCTCCCGAAGTCTCAACCTTCCTGGCAGCACAGAAGAAAAGACCAAATGCAGAGACTTTTAGGAACAGAGGACCATTTAATCTCTTAGACCATAAACCCGTGAGATTTCGGAGCAGAATTAGGCCATTTGACCCACCCAGTCTGCTCCACCATTTCATCATGGCTAATCCATTTCCCTCCAAGTCCCAGTCTCCTGCCTGCTCTCATATCCCTTCATGCCCCAACCAATCAAAAATCTATCCACCTCTGCCTTAAATATACGCAATGATTTGGCCTCCACAGCCATCTGTGGCAACGAATTACACAGATTCATCACTCTCTGGATAAGAAATGCCTCCTCATTTCCATTCTAAAAGGACTCCCCTCATTTCTGAGGCTGTGTCCTCTAGTCTTAGGCTGTCCCACCATAGGAGGAGGAGGAGATGGCGGTGTGTCGGCAGTGCGCGCGGCCACCTCGGTGGTGATGTCTGTTATCTGTCAATTAGAGGACCGTGCATAATTCTAATTTGATGGAGACGGACGTGAGAGTACGGAGGAACATCTGGAAAACTTCTGAAATGTCCGATTCGCTGCCGCTGCTACTGTGTGGTAACCGGAATCTCCGGAGCTGAAGGCCCCGAAATCCTCGGCTTTGCGTGTTTCAGCGGCCGGGGAGAGGTCGAAGGTGCTCGGCAGAGGATGGCGCTCGGGAGGCTGTATCGGAGAGGCTGGTTGGAAGCTCGGAGTTTTCGGACAAATGGACTCAGCGTCCGCTGGGGTCGGCTCCTTCCAAGGTATTGGCAAGTTGACGGTGCCTGGAGGTTTATGGCAGGGAGTTTCTCCCTTTTGCCGCCTGCTGTCGAGGACTCGGGAGTCAATCGACTTGGGGACTTTTGAGACTATATTTACTGTGCTCATGGTTTGTTCTTCATCAAATTATGGTATTGCTTTGCACTGCTGTAACTATATGTTATAATTATGTGGTTCTTTCAGCGTTAGTCTTTGATTTATCCTGTTTCTGTGATATCACTCCGGAGAAACATTGTATCACTTCTTAATGCATGTATGCATTTCTAAATGACAATAAAAGAGGACTGAGTGTTCTCATAATCTAAAAAAAAACATCTGCTCCACATCCACACTATCAAGACCTTTCAACATTCAATAGGTTTCAATAAGGTCACCTGTCATTCTTCTGAATTCAAATGAATACAGGCCCAGAGTCATCCAATGCTCTTCACATGACAAGCCGTTTAACTCTGGAATCATTTTTGTGAACCTCCTTTGAACCCTCTCCAGTTTCAGCACATCCTTTCTTAGATATAGGGCCCAAACTTGCTCACAATACACGAAGTGAGACCTCATCAGTAGCCTCATCATTACAACCTTGCTTTAATATTCCAGTCCTCTTGAAATCAATGCTAACATCGCATTTACCTTCCTCACCACTTACTCAACCTGCAAGTGAACCTTTAGGGAATCATGTATGAGAACTCCAGTGTCCCTTTGCACCTCAGATTTTTGAAATTTTCTCTCCATTCAGAATATAGTCTACCCTTTTATTTTTTCTAGCAAAGTGCAGGGCCATTCACTTCCCAACACTATATTTCATCTGCCATTTTTTTGCCCATTCTCCTAATCTGTCTAAGTCCTTCTGTATCCTCTCTACTTCCTCAAAACTACCAGCCGTCACCAGTCTTCGTATCACCTGCAAACTTTGCAACAAAGCCATCAATTCCCTTATTCAACTCTTTGATATAGAACGTAAAAGAATTGGCCCCAACTCAGACCCCTGTGGGACACCACTAGTCAGAAGAGGCTCCCTTTATTCTGCCTCTGCCTCCTGCCAATCAGCCACTGGTTTATCCATGCTGGAATCTTTCTTGTAATACCATGGACTCGTAGCTTGTTAAGCAGTCTCCTGTGTGGCACTTTGTCAAAGGCTTTCTGAAAATCCAAGTACACAACATCCATCAATGATTCTCCTTTGTCTACCCTGCTTCTCATTTCTTCAAAGAATTCCAACAGATTTGTCAGGCAAGATTTTCCATTCAGGAAACCATGCTGACTGCAGCCTATCTTATCTTGTGCCTCCAAGTACCCCAAAACCACATCCTTAACATTCAACTCCAATATTTTCCCAACCACTGAGGACAGACTAACTGGCCAATAATTTCCTTTCTTCTGCCTCTCTCCCTTCTTGAAGAGTGAAGTGACATTTGAAATTTTCCAGTCTTCCGGAACTTTTAGTATCCTTTGTAATATTATTGGCTAGCTTTCTTTCATATTCCATCCTTAATAACCTTTCTAATTGCCTTCTGTTGGTTTTTGAAGCTTCCCAATCCTCTAACTTCCCACTAATTTTTGCTGTTTTATGTAGGCTTTGATTTCTCTTGTTAGCCACAGTTATGTCATCTTACCTTTTGAATATTTGTTCCTCTTTGGGATGTATATATCCTGTGCCTTCTGAATTGCTTCGCAGAATTCCAGCCATTGCTGCTGTGCCATCATCCCTGCCAGTGTTCTCTTCCAATCAATTTTGGCTAGTTCCTCTCTCATCCCTCTGCAATTCCTTTTATTCCACTACAATACTGATACATCCGACCTTAGCTTCTCCTTCTCAAATTTCAGGTGAATTCGATCATATTATGATCACTTTCCCTAAGGGTTCTTTTACCTTAAGCTCTCTAATCAGTTCTGGTTCATTGCACAAAACCCAATCCAGAATAGCTGATGCCAGAGTGGACTCAACCACAAGCTGCTCTAAAAAGCCATCTCGTAACTCCTCTAGAACCAACCCTTGAACCAACTTCTTTTCCAATCCAGTCCAGTTGAAAGGTCTTGACCCCAATCATTGACTGTCTGTCTCCCTCTGAGGGTGCTGCCTGACCCTCTGATTTTCTCCAGTGACTTGTGCTCTAAAAGACATAGGAGCAGAATTAGGCCATTCAGCCCATCGTGTCTGCTCTGCCATTCCATCATGGCTGATCCCAGATCACTTCTCACCATATCCTTTGATGCCCTGACCAATCAGGAAATTATCAACTTCTTCTTTAAATATACCCACAGACTTGGCCTCCATGGCAGTCTGTGGCAAAGCATTCCACTCAACGACCTCTAGCACACTGTTAGTGTCTTCCACAGTGAAAACTGATGCAAAGAAACCATTGATGCAGCAGGCTGAGGGTAGCAGACATCAACAGAATCAACAAACTCATTCGTAAGGCCAGTGATGTTGTGGGGATGGAACTGGACTCTCTCACGGTGGTGTCTGAAAAGAGGATGCTGTCCAAGTTGCATGCCATCCTGGACAATGTCTCCCATCCACTACATAATGTACCGGTTGGGCACAGGAGTACATGCAGCCAGAGACTCATTCCACCGAGATGCAACACAGAGCGTCATAGGAAGTCATTCCTGCCTGTAGCCATCAAACTTTACAATTCCTCCCTTGGAGGGTCAGACACCCTGAGTCAATAGGCTGGTCCTGGACTTATTTCCTGGGATAATTTACATATTATTATTTAATTATTTATGGTTTTATTTTGATATATTTATACTCTATTCTTGGTTGGTGCATCTGAAACGAAACCCAATTTTGCTCGGGATCAATAAAGTATGACTATGACTATTCAGTACATCTGCTATCTCTTTGTCCCCCATTACTACCAGCATCATTTTCCAGTGCTCCCTTTTACTCTCTATATAACTGGAAACACTTTTAGTATCCTGTTTTATATTATCGGCTAGCTTGCCCTCATATTCCATCTTTTCCCTGTTTAAAGCTCTTTTAGTTGCTCGGATCTGTACCTTAATTCCACTAACCTGGCTTAGTTCTGTGAACATTAACAGCAGCAAACAACAAAAATCTATTGGTCTCAGTTCTGACAGTTCTCCCCCAACGCCAGGCCTCATGATGCTTTTTGATTAGATTATGAGAACACTCAGTCCTCTTTTATTGTCATTTAGAAATGCATACATGCATTAAGAAATGAAACAATGTTTCTCCAGAGAAGTTCTTTTCATATTTCATTGGTCCCATGTGGATTACTGGAGTTATTCAGCAGCTCAGGCAGCTACTATGGAGAGTGAAGCTGGGGAAATATTGGGAAATGGGGACTCTGGGAAAGGTTACATAAAAAGAGTTAAGTTTTAAGATGCAGAGAAAGTGAGGGGGAAGGTGATAGCTGGATATAAGGCAGAAAGAGTTAATGTAACTTGTTTGCACAGAGTGCTGGAGGTCAGGATGAAGAGGAGTAAACAGTCGACGTTTTGGACTGAAACTGGAAAGGAAGGGGGTCAGACGCTGGAATAAGAAGGTTGGGGGGGGGGAGAAGTACACACTGGCAGGTAATAGCTGAGACCTGGTGAGGGGGAAGGTGAGTGGGTAGGGGAGGGCGGGAATGAAGTGAGAAGCTGGGAGGTGATAGGTGGAAAGGGAAGAGGGCTGAAGAAGGAGGAATCTGATAGGACAGAAGAGTGGACCATGGGAGAAACAGATGGAGGAGATGCACCAAAGGGAGGTGATGGGCAGATTTCTTCACATGTTCTGCCCATTGGGATGTGTGGTGTGAGAACAGAGAATGTCTGGGGTGGGAGAAGTCCTTGGTTACTTTGGCTGCTTTCCCTAGGCATTGGGAAGTGCGTACAGAGTCACAGGAGAAGAGGCTGGTTTGTGTGATGGGCCGTGACCACAACTTTCTGTGGTTTATTGCAGTCACTGGCAGACCAGTTGGCGTTCCAAGCCACAATACGTTGGATAGGATGCTCCCTAAGTTGCAGTGAGGTTGAAGGAGAGAGGGAGAGACAGGAGAGGGGGATATCTCTGATCTAGTGAACCCAGGGTTGCTGTGACGATATACCACCTATTTCTAGCAGTAGGTAAGCAGAATAGAGGTATGTCTACTTCTTCTTCACCGTTATCAAATGAGATATCAGATTGAATGGACAATGAACCCATGTACACTGCCTCACTATTACAGACTCATAAGTCATAGAAAAATACAGCACAGAAACAGGCCCTTTGGCCCATCGAGTCCATGCTAAACCATTTAACCCACCTCCTCCCATCAACCTGCACTGGGACCATAACCCTCCATAACCCATGAACCCCATCATCCATGAACCTATCCAAACTTCTCTTAAATGTTGAAATCGTGCTCGCATGCACCACTTGCAGTGGCAGCTCATTCCACACTCTCATGACCCCCTGACCCCCATGTTCCCCTTAAACTTTTATATTTTTTCTTTCTTTGCTCTTTTTGCAATTCTTATTTAATTCAATACATATATTTCTTGCTGTAATTTATAGTTTTTAATATGAGTTGCAATGTACTGCTGCCGCAAAACAATAAATTTCATGACAGATGCAATTTGCCTTTCGCCACAATATTCATCAGCAGACGCAATCTCAATGGCTCTCCACACGGCTTTTCCCACCTGGACAACACAAACACCTACGTCAGGATGCTGTTCATCGACTATAACTCAGCATTTAATACCATCATTCCCACAAACCTGATTGAGAAGTTGCAGAACCTGGGCCTCTGTACCTCCCTCTGCAACTGGATCCTTGACTTCCTAACCGGAAGACCACAATCTGTGTTGATTGGTGATAACATCTCCTCCTCGCCGACGCACCTCGCGCACCTCAGGGGTGTGTGCTTAGCCCACTGCTCTACTCTCTATAAACACACGACTGTGTGGCTAAGCATAGCTCAAATACCATCTATAAATCTGCTGACGATACAATCATTGTTGGTAGAATCTCAGTTGGTGACAAGAGGGTGTACAGGAGTGAGATATGCCAACTAGTGGAATGGTGCCACAGCAACAACCTGGCACTCAACATCAGTAAGATGAAAGAGCTGATTGAGGACTTCAGGAAGGGTAAGACGAAGGAACACATTCCAATCCTCATAGAGGGATCAGAAGTGGGGAGAGTGAGCAGCTTCAAGTTCCTGGGTGTCAAGATCTCTGAGGATCTAACCTGGTCCCAACATATCGATGTGGTTATAAAGAAGGCAAGACAGCGGCTGTATTTTATTAGGAGTTTGAAGAGATTTGGCATGTCAACAAATACACTCAAAAACTTCTATAGTTGTGCCGTGGAGAGCATTCTGACAGGCTGCATCACTGTCTGGTATGGAGGGGCTACTGCACAGGACCAAAAGAAGCTGCAGAAGGTTGTAAATGTAGTCAGCTCCATCTTGGGCACTAGCCTACAAAGTACGCAGGACATCTTTAGGGAGCGATGTCTCAGAAAGGCAGGGTCCATTATTAAGGACCTCCAGAACCCAGGGCATGCCCTTTTCTCACTGTTACCATCAGGTAGGAGGTACAGAAGCCTGAAGGCACACACTCAGCGATTCAGGAACAGCTTCTTTTCCTCTGCCATCCGATTCCTAAATGGACATTGAACCCGTGAACACTACCTCACTTTTTTTTTTAATATACAGTATATCTGTTTTTGCACATTTTTTAATCTATTCAATATACGCTATTGATTTACTTGTTTTTATATTATTATTTTTTAAAATTTTATTATGTTTTTCTCTCTGCTAGATTATGTATTGCACTGAACTGCTGCTGCTAAGTTAACAAATTTCAAGTCACATGCCGGTGATAATAAACCTGATTCTGATTTTGATATGAAACCTGATTCCAATTGTATTGGACAGTCTCCTATTACAATAAGGTGGACTGCTGGCCTCACAATCTGCTCCATGATCTCCATTCATTATGAGCTCGCTCCTTATGGTCTACCTGCATGCTGTTGGACTTTATTCTGCATTGTTATTCTTTTACCTTGTTCTACCTCAATGCATCTGATCTGTATGGACAGAATGTACGAGTATTTCACTGTAAGTCAGTACATGTGACCAGAATGATAATAACAATAATAAAACCAAGTTATATTAAAAAAATGGAGGTCTATGCGTGAGGGAAGGGTTAAATTGATCTTAGAGTAGGTTTCAAGGGGGGCATAACATTGCAGGCTGAAGAGCCTGTATTGTGCTGTCATGTTCTATGTTAAAATTTGACGAAAGTCACACAATCCAATTCTTCCATAAGCCCTCGACAAGGGTGTAGGGGAGACATTATGGATGACCGTACGTGACTTAAGACCACAACGTGAGAGCGGGACTCACCTGAAAGCCGCCAGCAGTTGGAGGTAAAGTTGGTGACATTGGCTCAGTAAGCTGACTGTGGCCTCGGAGGATGTCAGGCTGCATTTAATACCCCTCAGAGCCGCTCCTTCACTACAGGAGAGAATGGACGATGTTAGTGGCTGCTGAACAGAATACAGAGTTAATAGCAGGATTCTTATTAGTGGGGAGGAACAGAGGGCTCCTGGTGTCCATGTCCATGGAACTTGCAAAGTTGCTCTGCAAGTTGATATGTGAAGAAAGTGTACGTGCGTTGTCCTTCATTAACCAGGGATTGCGTTCAGGAGCCACACAGTGATGTTGATTGTATTTATTTATTTGGAGATACAGGGTGGGCAGGCCTTTCTGGCCCAACGAGCCACACTGCGCAGCAACTCACCAATTTAACCGTAGCCTAATCATACGACAATTTACAATCACAAATTAACCTACTAAATTCAGGAGGAAACCTGAGCACCCTGAGGAAACACACATGCACATGGGAAGTATGTGCAAACTTTCTTACAGAGGACGCTGGAATTGATCTAACTGTGATGCCCTGAGCTGTAATAGTGTTGCACTAACCACAGTGCTACCACACCAATCCCTGCAGCTCTATAAAACTCTTAGGACCACACTCGGGAGATGGAGTTCACCCTGGAAAAGTGTGAGGTGATTCACTTTTGATGGTCCAATTTGAAGGTAGAATACTGGATTAATGGCAGGATTCTTAGCAGTGTGGAGGAACAGAAGGTTCACCTCCATAGATCCTTCAAGTTGTTCAAGTAATTGAGTAAGGTTGTTAAGAAGATGTATGGTGCGTTGCCCTCTTCAGTCAGTGGACTGAGTTCAAGAGCCACAAGGTAATGTCGCAGATCTATAAAACTCTGGTTAAGCCACACTTGGAAAATTGTAAACACGAGGAATTCTGCAGATGCTGGAAATTCAAGCAACACACATCAAAGTTGCTGGTGAACGCAGCAGGCCAGGCAGCATCTCTAGGAAGAGGTACAGTCGACATTTCAGGCCGAGACCCTTCGTCAGGACTAACTGAAGGAAGAGTGAGTAAGGCATTTGAAAGTAGGAGGGGGAGGGGGAGATCCAAAATGATAGGAGAAGACAGGGAGGGATGGAGCCAAGAGCTGGACAGGTGATTGGCAAAAGGGATATGAGAGGATCGTGGGACAAGAGGCCCAGGGAGAAAGAAAAGGGGGAGGGGGGAAAACCCAGAGGATGGGCAAGGGGTATAGTCAGAGGGACAGAGGGAGAAAAAGGAGAGAGAGAGAAAGAATGTGTGTATAAAAATAAATAACGGATGGGGTACGAGGGGGAATTGTGTTCAGTTCTGGTCACCTAATTATAGGGAGGATGTGGAAGCTTTAGATATGGTGCAGAGATTTACCGGCATGCTGCCTGGATTAGAGAGCGTGTCTTACAAGGACAGTTGAGCAAACCAGGACTTTTCTATTTGAAGTGTGTGTGAGTGTGGTGTGAGTGGTGTGTGTGTATGAGTGTGTGTGTGTGTGTGTGTGTGTGTGTGTGAATTGTGTGTGTGTGTGTGTGAGTTGTGTGTGTGTGAGTGTGTGGTGTGTAAGTGGTGTGTGAATGGTGTGTGAGTGGGAGAAAGGGAAGAGGATTGTTTTAGAACATAGAATAGTACAGCATAGTATAGGCCCTTCGGCCCACAATGTTGTGCCGACTCTCAAACCCTGCATCCCATATAAGCCCCCACCTTAGATTCCTCCATATACCTGTCTAGTAGTCTCTTAAACTTCACTAGTGTATCTGCCTCCACCACTGACTCAGGCAGTGCATTCCACGCACCAACCACTCTCTGAGTAAAAAACCTTCCTCTAATATCCCCCTTGAACTTCCCACCCCTTACCTTAAAGCCATTGAGCAGTGGTGCCCTGGGGAAGAGGCGCTGGCTATCCACTCTATCTATTCCTCTTATTATCTTGTACACCTCTATCATGTCTCCTCTCATCCTCCTTCTCTCCAAAGAGTAAAGCCCTAGCTCCCTTAATCTCTGATCATAATGCATACTTTCTAAACCAGGCAGCATCCTGGTAAATCTCCTCTGTACCCTTTCCAATGCTTCCACATCCTTCCTATAGTGAGGTGACCAGAACTGGACACAGTACTCCAAGCGTGGCCTAACCAGAGTTTTATAGAGCTGCATCATTACATTGCGACTCTTAAACTCTATCCCTCGACTTATGAAAGCTAACACCCCATAAGCTTTCTTAACTACCCTATCCACTGTTGTTATTTTTGATTGTGTTGTTCTGCTGGGCATGGTGGACACCAGACTGTGTTGTGTTGGTTGTTAACGTAAATGACACATTTCACAGTGGTCACAGTGTACTGTACGTGTGATAAATAAATTCATCTGAAATCTTAAATCAATCCTCCTGCATCCAGCCTATTGAGACATGTCAGAATCTTCGTTCACTCTCACTCTCCTCAACTCCAGAGGCAGAAACCCACGTCTCAAGCATAGGACAACCCGGCTGGTCCCAGTGTCAGTGCATGAGACCATAAGACATAGGAGCAGAATAAGGCCATTCAGCCCATTGAGTCTGCTCCGTCATTCCATCATAGCTGATTTATTATCCCTCTCAACCCCATTCTCCTAACTTCTCCCCATAACCTTTGATGACCTGACTGATCAAGAACCTATCAACCTCCACTTTAAATATACGCAGTGACTGGCCTCCACAGCCGCCTGTGGCAATGAATTCCACAGATTCACCACCCTCTGGCTAAAGAAATTCCTTCTCATCTCTGTTGTAGATGCACATCCTTCTACTCTGAACTGTGCCCTCTGGTCCTAGACCACTCCACATCCACTCTGTACAGGCGTTTCAATATCTTATAGCCTTTAATTATATCCCAATCTCATTCTTCTAAACTCCAGTGAATACAGACCCAGAATCATCAAACCATTCCTGGAATCGTTCTCATGAACCTCCCCTGAACCCTCTCCAGTATCAGCGCATCTCTTCTCAGATAAGGGGCTCAAAGCTGCTCACGTTACACCAAGTGCAGCCTGACCCGTGCCTTATAAAGCCTCAGCATTACATCCTTGCTTTTATATTCTAGTCTTTTCGAAATGAATGCTAACATTACATTTGCCTTCCTTACCTCCGACTCATCCTGCAGGTTAATCTTTAAGGAATCCTACACAAGGACTCCCAAGTCCCTTTGCACCTCTGAGTTTCGAAATTTTTTTCCCCATTTAGAAAATAGTCTTCACCTTTATTCCTTCTACTAAAGTGCATGACGATGCAGTATATTCCATCTGCCACTTCATTGCCCATTCTCCCAACTCAGCCAGAACGGGAAGTGACAGTGAGCATCAATCCATCCAGTCACTGTCTGCCACCGACTTACCTGGGATTTAACTGTGGAATCAGCTTCTGGAAAAGGCTCAGATTCGATCGGCTTTGCAGTTTTCTCACGAATGTCACGTAATCCACCAATCTGTCCTTCCGTCTTAAATTGAATCTAACCGTGAGATAGAATTACAATTGCACTCACTTTTAATCCAAAGCACAACTGGGTCACAGAAATTACATCAGCCATCGCTGCATTGTGCTCGAATATGGAGGGAGTTACAGAGATGGGAAGGGGTATAAGGGCCAGGGGGGTTACAGAGACAGGGAGGGGTGTAGGGAAGGAGGGTGTTACAGAGACAAGAAGGGATGTAGGGGCTTAAGATATTTACAGAGACAGGGAGGGGTGTAGGGGAGGGTGTTAGAGACAGGGATGTTTGTAGAGACTGGAGGGGTTACAGAGACAGGGAGGGGTGTAGGGGAGGGTGTTAGAGACAGGGAGGGGTGTAGGGACTGGAGGGGTTACAGAGACAGGGAGGGTTGTAGAGACTAGAGGGGATTACAGAGACAGGGAGGGGTGTAGAGACTGGAGGGGTGTAGAGACTGGAGGGTGTTACACAGCCAGGGAGGGGTGTAGCGACTGGAGGGTGTTACACAGCCAGGGAGGGGTGTAGAGACTGGAGGGGGTTACAGAGACAGGGAGGGTTGTAGAGACTGGAGGGTGTTACACAGCCAGGGAGGGGTGTAGCGACTGGAGGGGGTTACAGAGACAGGGAGGGGTGTAGAGACTGGAGGGTGTTACAGAGACAGGGAGGGGTGTAGAGACTGGAGGGGGTTACAGAGACTGGGAGGGGTGTAGGGGAGGGTGTTAGAGACAGGGAGGGGTGTAGGGACTGGAGGGGTTACAGAGACAGGGAGGGTTGTAGGAGCTGGAGGGGGTTACAGAGACAGGGAGGGGTATAGGGGCTGGAGGGGGTTACAGAGATAGGGAGGGGTGTACGGGCTGGAGGAGGTTACAGAGACAGGGAGGGGTGTAGGGGCTACAGGGGCTTACAGAGATAGGGAGAGGTGTAGAAGATGGAGGGGCTTACAGAGTTAGGTAAGGGGGTAAGGGCTAGAGGGGTTTACAGAGACAGAGGGGGGTGTAGGGACTATTGGGGTTTACAGAGACGGAGAGGGGTGTATTGGCTGGAGGGGGTTTCGGATACAGGGGATACAGGGGATACAGGGGATGTACGCGATGGAAGGGTTTCAGAAGTAGGGAAGGGTGTTGCAAAGACAGAGTTTTTGACATGACTTGGATAGAACAGGACTGTTTTCCCTGGATAAGTGTTTTATTTACGGTCTCTGTGTTACCAGCTTGATCCACACTTGCACCACTCTCTGAGTGAAGAAGATCCCCCTCAGGTCCCCTTAAATATTTCACCTTTGACCCTTAACCCATGACATCCAGTTTTAGTCCTACCCAACCTCAGTGGAAGAAGGTCTGCTTGCATTTACCCTATCTATGCCCTGTACAATATTGCATACTATTTTCTCAGGGAGGGAGGGAGTGGGAACCACAATCAGGGAGCAGCTTCTTTGGAGGTTTTGGGCTGAAATTCATAGTTCAAAGTAAATTTATTTTCGAAGTACATATACGTCACCATGTACAATCCTGAGATTCCATTTCCTGTGAGCATTCACAGTAAGTACAAGGAACAATAGAGTCAGTGAAAGACCACACCCAACAAGATGGGAAAACAATGTGCAAACAAACAACAAACTGTTCAAATACAAAAATCAGAAAAATAAATAAGCAATAAATATCAAAAAAGTGAGAGAAAGTGAATGGAAGTGAGTCCATAGGATGTGGAAACAATTCAGTCTTGAGGAGAGTGAAGTTATCCCTCTGGTTCAAAAGCCTGATGGTTGAGGGGTAATGACTGATCCTGAAGATGATTGAGGGTTAATGACTGATCCTGAAGATGATTGAGGGGTTAATGACTGATCCTGAAGGTGATTGAGGGGTAATGACTGTTCCTGAGGATGATTGAGGGGTAATGACTGTTCCTGAATTTAGAAGTGTTTCTCCTTGGAAGGTGAGACAGCATTGACTGAGGTGATCAAGCAGTGAGAAGAGAGGAAGATACACACTCACATACCTGGATAACAGGTGCTCCATATCCATGACAAACATTGCAATTTTTAAATTAACCAATGCGTGCCGGAAACTGCTTTTGCTGATCTGCAACAAAGGAACATCTTGGCCAGTTCAAGTCATAAACACAAGAGATTCTGCAGACATTGGAAATCTAAAGCAACACACACAAGATGCTGGAGGAACGCAGCAGGTCAGGCAGCATCCATAGAAACAAATAAACAGTTGATGTTTTAGGCCAAATCCTTCATTGGGGTCCTTTTGAGAGGTCTTGGCTTGAAATTTCAGCTGTTTATTCATTTCCATAGATGCTGCCCAGCCTGTTGAGTTCCTCAAGTATTTTGTGTGTGTTGTTCAGCAAACAGTAAGTACATACCTGGTTCTAGAGACACGGACAGGGTAACAATGGCCAGTCCCCTCCCCTATTTAGTTATTCAAAGTTACAGCTTGGAACAGGATCTTCCAGACAACGAGCTGCACTGCCCAGCAATCATCCAATTTAACCCTAGCCTAAACCACTGGACAAATTACAATGACCAATTAACCCACTAACTGGTACGTTTTTGGGATGTGGGCAGAAACTGGAACACCCAGGTGAAACCAAAGTGTTGACGTGGCATGGCGGGGTGGGGGCGGGAGCAAATTGCTTACAGATGGCACCAGAATTGAACTCCGAATTCCAACACCCTGAGTTGTAATAGTGTCACGCTAATTGGTATGTAACTGTGGCGATTATGATTACTAACAATTAATATATTTTTAATAAAGCTAACATTATTAACTGAATCTAAGTTCCACAGTTGCTGTGGTGGGATTTGAACTCAGTGCTCCGAATTGTCAGTCCCATTCTTTGAGTTACTTGTCTGACAAATTAACTGCTGCTGACCACCTGATTTCCATGGAGTCGGCCCACGTGTCATTAACGTTAATTCCAAAGATGTGGCATTTCATTCTGCTAATCTAACATGCTTCCCTTCATGTGGTTATAACTTACTCAATTACACCAAGGTTTATCTGACAAATGTGCATTACCTTCTGGAATCTGAGATTTGGGCCAGGGACTGGTGGTTAGAGGCATGATTGTGTGAGTGGGAAGGTCCCAGACTGGTGGTTAGAGGTATGATTGTGTGAGTGGGAGGGTCCCAGACTGGTGGTTAGAGGTATGATTGTGTGAGTGGGAGGGTCCCAGACTGGTGGTTAGAGGTATGATTGTGTGAGTGGGAGGGTCCCAGACAGGTGGTTAGAGGTATGATTGTGTGAGTGGGAAGGTCCCAGACTGAAGGGTGGAGGCATGATTGTATGAGTGGGAGGGTCCCAGACTGGTGGTTAGAGGTATGATTGTGTGAGTGGGAGGGTCCCAGATTGGAGGGTGGAGGCATGATTGTATGAGTGGGAGGGTCCCAGACTGGTGGTTAGAGGTATGATTGTGTGAGTGGGAAGGTCCCAGACTGGAGGGTGGAGGCATGATTGTATGAGTGGGAGGGTCCCAGACTGGTGGTTAGAGGTATGATTGTGTGAGTGGGAAGGTCCCAGACTGGAGGGTGGAGGCATGATTGTATGAGTGGGAGGGTCCCAGACTGGTGGTTAGAGGTATGATTGTGTGAGTGGGAAAGTCCCAGACTGGTGGTTAGAGGTATGATTGTGTGAGTGGGAAAGTCCCAGACTGGTGGTTAGAGGTATGATTGTATGAGTGGGAAAGTCCCAGACTGCTGGTTAGAGGTATGATTGTATGAGTGGGAAAGTCCCAGACTGGTGGTTAGCGGTATGATTGTGTGAGTGGGAAAGTCCCAGACTGGTGGTTAGAGGTATGATTGTATGAGTGGGAAAGTCCCAGACTGCTGGTTAGAGGTATGATTGTGTGAGTGGGAGGGTCCCAGACTGGAGGGTGGAGGTATGATTGTGTGAGTGGGAGGGTCCCAGACTGGTGGTTAGAGGTATGATTGTATGAGTGGGAAAGTCCCAGACTGGTGGTTAGAGGTATGATTGTATGAGTGGGAAAGTCCCAGACTGGTGGTTAGCGGTATGATTGTGTGAGTGGGAGGGTCCCAGACTGGAGGGTGGAGGTATGATTGTGTGAGTGGGAGGGTGGGAAAGGGGCTTGTTTTGTGCTCGTGTCTTGCTGCTGCTTGTGTTGTTCTGCTGAACATGGTGGGCCTGCTATCTTGGTGTCAGGATGTGTGGCGTCACTTGTGGGCTCCTCCTTTCACTGAAGACCCAACAGATGGAAGATTAGTTCTCCTCATCCAACCACACCATTCTCGTCTAGACTCCACAATGGGGATCAGTCGCTGATTGTATGAACTCTTTGGCCAAGAAATGCCTCAGAAAGGCGGCATCCATCATTAAGGACCCCCATCACCCAGGACAGGCTCTCTTCTCATTGCTACCACCAGGGAGGAGGTACAGGAGCCTGAAGACACACACTCAGTATTTCAGGAACAGCTTCTTCCCCTCTGCCATCAGATTTCTGAATGGACACTGAACCCACGAACACTACCTCACTATTGTTTCCATTTTTGCACTGCTTGTTTAACTTAATTAATATTAAATTAGATTAGATTATGAGGACACGCAGCCTCTTTTATTGTCATTTAGTAATGCATGCGTTAAGAAATTATACAATATTCCTCCAGAATGATATCACAGAAACACAAGACAAACCAAGACTAAAAAAACTGACAAAACCCACATAATTATAACATATAGTTACAACAGTGCAAAGCAATACCGTAATTTGATGGAAGAACAGACCATGGGCACGGTAAAAAAAAGTCTCAAAGTCTCTCGAAAGTCCCATCATCTCACACAGACGGTAGAAGGAAGAAAAACTCTTCCTGCCATGAGCTTCCAGCACCGCAAACTTGCCGATGCAGCACCCTGGAAGCACCCGACCACAGTCCGACTCTCAGTCCGTCCGAAAACTTCGAGCCTCTGACCAACCCTCCGACACTGAGAACCGAGCACCATCTCTGCCGAGCACTTCGATCCCGGCCCCGGCAACAGGCAATAGGCAAAGCCGAGGATCTGGGGCCTTCCCCTCCGGAGATTCTCGATCGCACAGTAGCAGTGGCAGCAAAGCGGCCATTTCAGAAGTTTCTCCAAATGTTCCTCCGTGCTTCTTCACGTCTATATATATATACACACACACACACACACACACACACACACACGGGGCTCTGGGCTGTTGAAACCCCCTCAATTTTTGTTTCCTTTACATCACCAGCATGGATATATGTTTCCTTAAGGTTGTTATAGCCGGGGCTGGATAAGCTCACCCAGCCTATTAAATGGTCCCAATAATGTGCATCTCTAATAGCCTTTTCAACAAAGTCCAGCTCCTGACCATCATGTGTGGCTTAGCTACGAAGCCTGGTGGAAACATTTCTACCAACAGAAGGGGCAAAGGTGGGTTACTGTATCCTAAAACCAGTCACTTGGGGCAGATCATCAGCCATGGTTGACAGCTCATCTCGGAGAGGGAAAACTCTGATCTCAAACCTCCGCTGCTTTGCAGCTGTACCCACTCGAGGGAAAGGTTTTAGGAGTAAACCCCGAGGAAAAGTCTGGAGCTGGAGTCCCTAAGGTAGTCTTATGTTGAGTTCAACACTGACTGGCAGCTCCTGTGATGCTGCTGGTGTCAAACTGAATCAGGCTCTGCTCTTCCTTTGGATTCATCAGCTGCACGGAGGGGAGTTGATGTTGTCCTACAGCGTGGACAACAACTCGCTCTCCATATCGTACTGTCCTGGCCTGCGTGTAACGTAGATAGCTGGGATGCAACATCCGTGGTCAACCCTGATCGATAGACAGACTCAATGTGTATATATATATTTTTTTAATTATAATTTATAATTTTTATTATTATGCATTGCAATGCACTGCTGTTGCAAAACAACAAATTTCACGACAAGTGCCGGTGATATTTAAGTTGATTCTGATTGCGAGCCTCATTCTCTGAGACCCTGAATCAGACACCAACTCTACATTAAAGTGGAGCTAATTCTATTGAAAAACGAGAGAAAATCTGCAGGTGCTGGAAATCCGAGCAACACACACAAAACGCTGGAGGAACTCAGCAGGCCAGGCAGCATCTATGGAAAAAAGTACAGTTGATGTTTCGGGCCAAAACCTTTTGGGAAGAAAACGTCAACTGTACTCTTTTCCATAGATGTTGTCTGGCCTGCTGAGTTCCCCCAGCATTGTGTGTATGTTGCTAATTCTATTGAGGTCATTTTGACTTACCAAACCCTTGGCCTCTTTGTCGAACTTGGCAAATTCATGGAGGATTGATACGCCGGCCTCATCCAGCTGGAACAAATTGAAATGACCCCGAGTGAAGAGTTCAGTCTGTTCCACCCTCCTCTTGTCAAAAGCTCAAGCCTTCTCCCAACCCTCTTGCCCCAGACGAGGTCATCCGAATGTCTGGTACCAGAGGGCAAGCATGTAAGGTGAGAGGTGGTTGTCGACATCAAAGGAGGTGCAGGGGGCGAGTTTTTTTACACAGAGAGAGGTGGCTGTCTGGGGTGGTGGTAGAGGCAGATACAATGCAGACATTTAAGAGACGTTCAGATAGGTATGTGAATATGAGGAAAAAGGAAGAATATGCACTTTGTGCAAGGAGAGGGTATTAGTTTAGCCGACCATTTGATGACTGATTTGGCACAACACTGTGGGCTGTAGAGCCTGTTCCTGGGTTGTACTGTCCTGTGCTGGATCTCATTGAAACCTATTGCATATTGAAAGCCCTGGATAGAGTGGATGCAGAAGGAATCGTTCCTATAGTGGGGGAGTTTAGGATCAGAGGGCACAGCTTCAGAATGGAGAGACATCCATTCAGAACAGAATGAAGAGGAATTTCTTTAGCCAGAGGATTGTGAATCTGTGGAGTTCATGGAGACCAACTCATTGGACATATTTAAAACAGAGTTTAATAGGTTTTTGATTAATCAGGGTATCAATGGTCACAGAGAGAAGGCGGATAATGGGGTTGAGGGGGATAATGAATCAAGCATAATGGAATAGTAGAGCATTTTGATGGGCTGAATGGCTAATTCTGCTTCTATGTTTAATGGTCTTATGATCGATGTTCCCTGTTACTTTCCTGCATCCATTCCATCCAACCAATCACCTTGCCTCCCAACCAGCGCTGTCCTGTCTTTAAAATTCCACCCATGTTTTCACATCACTTTGTCAATTTGCCCTCCCAATCACTGTATCCTCTTAAAGCTCTGTGACTCTCATCGTCCTCAGACTTGGGTTCCCTTTACTTCCCCAGTTCCGTGACACCTTGTGCTCCTCCCCCTCCCCCCATCTTCTTATTCCACCCTCTGCCCCTTTTCTTTCCAGTCCTGATGAAGGTCTCAGCTCGAAACGTTGACGGTTTATTCCCTTTCATAGATGCTGCCTGACCCTGACCTGCTGAGTTCCCCCAGCATTCTGCGTGTGTTGCATGGGGTATCTCTCCCTCATTCCGGGAACTGCAGGAAAACTCTGATTATTTGTACATTATTGTTTAGAAATCTGATAACCACACTGCTTTAAAATGGAAAATTGGTTTATTATTGTCACATATACCAAGGTACCATGAAAAATGTGTCTTGTATGCCATCCATATGGATTCTTTTCAACAGTGCATTGAAGGAGTACAAAGGAAAACACTAACAGAATACTGAATAAAGTGTTAAAGTGACAGAGAAAGTGTAGAGCAGGGGAACGATAAGGTGCAAGATCATAACGAGGTAGATTGTGAGCACAAAAGTCCATCTTATGTTGGGAACTTGTTCAATAAACAAGCAGTGGAGTTTATTCATTTCCATGGACACGGTGTTGGTAAGGCCAAATTTGGAGTATTGTGTACAATTTTGGTCACCGAATTATAGGAAAGATGTCAACAAAATAGAGAGAGTACAGAGAAGATTTACTAGAATCTTACCTGGGTTTCATCACCTAAGTTAAAGAGAAAGGTTGAACAAATTGGGTCTTTATTCTTTGGAGCGTAGAAGGTTGAGGGGAGACTTGATAGAGGTATTTAAAATTATGAGGGGGATAGATATTGTTGATGTGGATAGGCTTTTTCCATTGAGAGCGGGGGAGATTCAAACAAGAGGACATGAGTTGAGAGTTAAAAGGCAAAAGTTTAGGGGTAACATGAGGGGGAACTTCTTTACTCAGAGAGTGGTAGCTGTGTGGAACGAGCTTCCAGCAGAAGTGGTTGAGGCAGGTTCAATGTTGTCGTTTAAAGTTAAATTGAACAGCTATATGTACAGGAAGGGAATGGAGGGTTATGGGCTGAGTGCAGGTCGGTGGGACTAGGTGAGAGTAAGAGTTCGGCACGGACTAGAAGGGCCAAGGTGGCCTGTTTCCGTGCTGTTATTGTTATATGGTTATATGGTTATAGATGCTGCCTGACCTGTTGAGTTCCTCCAGCAATTTGTGTGTGTTGCACACGGATTCTCTCCCATGTTCTGGGAAATGCAGGAAATCTCTGATCAACCTTACATTATTGTTTACAAATTCCTTTAAAATGATAAATTGACCAACTTTCAAGGTCTCAGCAACTCATGATCTCACGATTATTTATTTACCTATTTACTATTACTTATTACTTTACTATTTGTTATTATTTTACTTATCTATTTACTTATTATTTATTATCAATTTTTCTTTTTTTGTCCTGTATTTGTAGTTTATTGTCTTTTAAACACTGATTGGTTGTCAAACTTTGCTGTATGCGTTTTTCCTTTGACTTTGTTGTGTTTCTTTGTATTTACTGTGAATGCCCACAAGAAAATGAATCTCAGGGTTGTATATGACGACGTGTATGTACTTTGATAATAAATTTACTTTGAACTTTGAACAAAAAAGTTGCATTGAGTAACATCCAACAATCTGGCATTACTGAAGCACCCTGATGCTGCCAGATTATCAGAGGTCCTTGCAGCGGGTTCTATGATGAGTGCTTTGTCACACCATTTGGAGATTTGATGGAGGTACACAAAATGATAAGGGGCAATGAGAGGGTAAATGCAAACCGGTTCTTTTCACTGAGGTTGGGTGAGAGTAGAAATAGAGGTCATAGGTTAAGGGTGAAAAGCCAAATATTTAAGGGGAACATGAAAGGGAACTTCTTCACGCAGAGAGTGGTAAGAGTGTGAAACGAGCTGCCTACAGGCTTAATTTCAACGTTTAAGAGAAATTTGGATAGGTACATGGATGGGAGGGGTTTGAGGTCTATGGTCTGGGTGCAGATAGATGGGACTAGGTAGATTAATAGATTGGGATGGACTAGATGAGCCAAATGGCCTGTTTCTGTGCTGTAGTGTTCTACGACTATGACAAGCACCATGTGAGCAATGCTTCATTACAGTTATCCATCCACTTTAAACACAAGGAGCCACCTAGAAGACATGTGAAATTGTGCGATGGGAGTAGAGGCCACAGAGCCAGTCAACCTTCTGTGAGTCCAGGAGAGAGGACTCTGGAGATGGGCTGTCACCAGGGGTGATGGGCTTAAGGAGAAGAAGAAGCTCTTAGATAGGCAGATGGTTGATAGAAAAATAGTGGGTTACGTAAGAGGGAACGGTTAGGTTAATCTTAAAGTAGGTTAACAGTTTGGCACAACATTGTAGGGTGAAGGGCCTGTACGCGCTGTACTGTTCTGTGTTCCAATCCTGGGACTAAATCTCCTGGAATGAAGTGACCTTGAACAGAAACACAAGCAGCTGCTGAACGTAAGATATTTTTAAAACAAAGCTCCTGTGTGCTGTTGGGAGTTGATAATCCATCAGCTTTTCAGCGAAAATAATTGCATTCCTGGTTTAAAAAAGTGCTGAGCCTTTAACTGAACAACTCAAGTGCAATTCATCTCCTGGCTGACATCTGTTAACAGTGGTGCCTGGAGCTGCTGGGCACAGGTGATGGGCAGGAAGGGAACACAGATACAGAAAGATGACATATTCATAGAATAAATCGACTGAGAGATTGGTAGTGAATAATTTCACCTGAAGAATTTTCAGATCTCTGACGAGCTAGTCAGAGTGGAGCAAGCATGGAAGGCCATAAGGACATAAGACATAGGAGCAGAATTAGGCCATTCGGCCCATTGAATCTGCACTACCATTCGATCATCTTGATTTATTATCCCTCTCAATCCCATTCTCCTGCCTTCTCCTCATAACATTTGACGCTCTGTCTAATCAAGAACCTATCAATATCTGCTTTCAATATACCCGACGACTTGGCCTCTGATAGAAGGATGAATTTTTTTTGTCCAACAATCCAACCCTCTCCAGATTGTTACTGGGACCTGGGCTTGTTGGTGAGGTCAGCAGTGATTGCCTACTCCACCTCCCCTCGAAGGAGGGGGTGAGCTGCCTTCTTGAAGTCATTCTGGTGAAGGTGGGAACGTACCTCCAGATTTGACCTGGTGATGATGAAGGAGCAGAGATGTGTTTATAGGTTACAATGTAGAACATAAAACATAGAACACAACAGCACGGGTCCTTCGGCCCATATTATGCCAAACTTTTAACCTATTCCAAAATCAATCCAGCTCTTCCCTCGCACATAGCCCTCTGTTTTCTTCCATCCATGTGCCTAAAAGTTTCTTAAGTGTCTCTAAAGTATCTGCTTCTTCCACCATCCTTGCACTCACCCCTCTCTATGTAAAAAAACCTAACCTTGACATCCCTCCCCCATACTTTCCTCCAATTACCTTAAAATTATACCACCTCGTATTAGCTATTGCCCCTGGGAGAAAAAGTCTGGCTGTCCTCTCAGTCGATGCTTCTTCTCATCTTCAACACCTTTATCAATCACCTCTCATCTTCCTCCACTCCAAAGAGAAAAGCCCTAGCTCACTCAATCTTCCCTCATAAGACATGCTCTCTAATCCAGGCACCATCCTGGTAAATCTCCTCTGCACCCTCTCTAAAGCTTCCACATCCTTCCAATAATGAGGTGACCAGAACTGAACACAATACTCCAAGTAAGTATCGTTATGGTTTGGATAGTGTAGATATGGTACTTAAATTGAGTCTACGGAATGTGAAGAATTCAATTTAGGAATCGCTGCTGGCTCTCCAGCTGCTTCTTATGAACGTTGGAGATCTGTATGTGTTGATGGACATAAGAACATTGGGGCACATCCATAACTTGCTGAAGTGGTGACTCAAGCTGAAAGGTAATGAAGAGGGCACAGCAGATTCTGCAGATGCTGGAGATCCAGAGCAGCACACACAAAAAATGCCAGAGGAACTCAGCAAGTCAGGCAGCGTCCATGGACGGGAGTAAACAGTTGACATTTTGGGCTGAGATTCTTCATCAGGACTGAACAGGAAAAGGACAGAAGTTAGAATAAGCAAGTAGGGGAAGTGGTTGGAGTACAAGCAGGCGGTCAGTTCTGATGAAGCGTCTCAGCCTGAAACGTCGTGTTCATTTCCCTTCACAGATGTTTCTTGTCCTCCAGCATTGTGTGTGTGCGTGTGTGTATGTGCGTGTGCACACGCGTGTGTGTCTCTGTGTGTGCGCGTGTTTGCGTGCGTGTGTGTGAGTGTGCGTGCATGTGTGCGTGTGTGTGTGCGTGTGAGTGTGCATGCATGTATGCGTGTATGTGTATGAGCGCACGCGTGTGTCTCTGTGTGTGTGTGTGCATGTGTGTGTGTGCGCGTGTGTGTGTGTGTGTGAATGTGTGTGTGTGCGCGTGCATGCAAGTGTGTGTGTGTGTATGTCTGTGTGTGAGTGTGTGTGTGTCTGTGTGTGTGTCTGTGTGTGTGTGTGTGTGTGTGTGTGAGTGTGTGTGTGTGTGTCTGTGTGTGAGTGTGTGTGTGTGTGTGTGTGTATGTCTGTGTGTGTGTGTGTGTGTGTGTGTGTGTTGCTAATCAAGATGGCATTTGATATGCCTGCCTGCACAGGCTGAGGTCTTGAGTTGGAACCTTGTGTTGTAGCTCTACAAAAATTGGTTAGATTGTAGTTGGACTGTTCTGGTAGTAATAGAGAGAGTGTAGAAGAGATTCATCCGGGTATTGCCTGGAATGGAGGGCTGTGGTTATAATGAGAGTTTAGATAGAGTAGACCACAGGAATTCTGCAGATGCTGGAAATTCAAGCAACACACATCAAAGTTGCTGGTGAACGCAGCAGGCCAGGCAGCATCTGTAGGAAGAGGTGCAGTCGACTAGTCCTGACGAAGGGTCTCGGCCTGAAACGTCGACTGCACCTCTTCCTACAGTTGCTGCCTGGCTTGCTGCGTTCACCAGCAACTTTGATGTGTGTTGCTTAGATAGAGTAAGTTTATTTTCACTTGTGTTTCCTTAAGATGGTTATTGCTGAGGGACGGGTGGTAGTGGGGATAAGCTCCCACTACCTAGTAAATGCTCCCAATGGTGTGTGTCTCAGATAGCCAGCTCCTGGTCTTCATGTGTGGCTTGGCTATTAAGCACAACTGAACCATTACCGCTGACAGAAGGGCAAATGTTGTTACCGATGCCTTAAAGCCAGTCGCTCTGGGCAGACGGAGCTCATTCAGCTGTGGTTGGCAGCTCGCCTAGGAGAAGGAAAACTTTGATTTCAAACCTCTGCTGCCTTGTGGCTATACCCACTCATGGGAAGGCTCTGGGAGTAAACCCCGAGGAAAAGTCTGGAGCTGGAGTCCCGGAGGCAGTCTGACATTGAGTTCAACTCTGACTGGCAAGTCCTGAGACACTGCTGGTGTCACAGTGTATCGGTATCTGCTGTTCCTTTGCATTCATCAGCTGTGTGGAGAGGAGGAGCCTGCTGCCTGGGAAGATGCTTGCTCTCCATATCGCACTGTCCTGGCTTGCATGTCAAGTAGATAGCTCAGATGCAACATCCACACTCAACCCTGACCGCTGGAGGATCTCAGTTCTCTCTGGGGCTGAGGGGGTGGCTTTGTAAAGGTTTATGAGGAGCACAGTAGATGGGAAGAAGGCACTCCTATTGGTGGAGGGTCTAGGATGAGAATAATGATTGGTAAACAACCCAAACCTCGTATGAAGAATATTTATGTTGTACAATGAGTGAGTGACTCGGGGGGGGGGGGGGAGACTCAGCTTTCAAAACTGAGTGGAATGTATTTGAAAGGAGAGAATTTGCAGGACCCTGTGGGGACTGGGGCAAACCAAATTATTCTTTGGAACCAGTAGTAACAACTAGGTCTGAATGGCCTTGCCATGACCATACCTAGACCCTTAACCCTAGATTGTGGAATACATTATGGAGCAAATGAAACCCTCTACAGTGATTGGGTAAATCTGGTTGTGGCTTTCCCACAGATGGGGAGTTTGGATGAGGGGTAAAATGGGGCCATTTACACAGTGAGAGAATCCTGAGATTGGTTCTGTTCCCTGTTCCCCATTACTAACCTTATCTCGGAATATCCTAACAATGTCCTCACTGGGATCAGCAGCCCCGTTTGGCGGACAGGGTTTATTTTTAGTCACTGGTGTTGCTGAATCTTCATTTAAACCTGAAAGAGATTAAGAACGCTATCAGTCTTGGTGGTAGAATCAGGTGTGTTATTACTGACAGATGAGGTGAAATTTGTTGTTTTGTGGCAGCAGTACAGTGCAGACATAAATTACAAAATTAAGTAGTACAATAAGAAGGTATAATGCGAAGCATTTGATGGCTCTGGGCCTGTACTCACAGTTTAAAAGAATGTGGTGGGGGGGGGGCAGCAGGTCTCATTGAAACCAATTGAATATTCAAAGTTCTAGACAGTAAATTTGGATTGGCAGCAACATCTCCTCCACAATCTCCATCAGAACCACTGCACCACAAGGCTGTGTGCTTAGCCCCCTGCTCTACTCACTTAATAGTTATGACCACATGACTAAGCACAGCTCCAATGCCATACTGATAATATGTCTGTTGTTAGCCGAATCAAAGGTGCTGACGAATCAGCATATAGGAAGGAGACTGAAAATCTGACCGAGTGGTGCCATAGCAACAACCTCTCACTCAGCGTCAGTGAGACCAACGAGTTGATCATTGATTTCAGGAGGAGAAAATCAGAGGTCCATGAGCCAGTCCTCATTGGGGGTTCAGAGGTAGAGAGCATTAGCAACATTAAATTCCTCTGTGTTATTATTTCAGAGGACCTGTTCAGTGTCCAGCTCGTAAGTCCAATTTGAGGAAAGCATGGCAGCGCCTTTCCTTCCTGAGGAGTTTGCAAAGATTCAGCATGACTTCTAAAACTTTGGCAAACTTCTACAGAAGTGTGATGGAGAGCATAATGACTGGTTGCATCACAGTCTGGTGGTGAAACACCAATGCCCTTGCACAGAGTGTTGTCTCAGGAAAGCAGCATCCATCATCAGGGACCCTCACCATCCAGGACATGCTCTGTTCTCGCTGCTGCCATCAGGAAGGAGGTACAGGAGCCTCAGGACTCACGCCACCTGGTTCTGGAACAGTTATTAACCCTCAACCATCAGGTTCTTGAACCAAAGGGGATAACTTCATTTAGCTTCACTCACCCCATCACTGAAATGTTCTCACAAACTATGAATTCACTTTCAAGGACTCTTCATCTCAAGTTTTCGATATTTATTGCTTATTTATCTATAATTATTCTTTCTTTTTGCATTTGCACAGTTTGTTGTTTTCTGCACACTGGCTGAGCATTCTGTTGCTGTGGTCTTTCATTGATTCTATTATGGTTATTATTCCATTATGGATTTATTGAGTACAGAATGCTGACTAGGAAACAAATCTCTGGGCTGTATATGGTGACACATATCTACTTTAATGATAACTTTACCTTGAACTTTGCACTTTTGATCTTTAAGTGGACATGGAGTGGATGTTTCCTCTTGTGGGGAAGTCAAGGACCTGAGGGCAGAGCCTCAGAATAGAGGAAAGTCCCTTTAGAACAGAGATGAGGAGGAATTTCTTTAGCTAGAAGGTGGTGAATCTGTGGAATTCATTGCCACAGATGGCTGTGGAGGGCCAGTCATTGGGTACATTTAAAGCAGAGGTTGGCAGGTTCTTGATTAGTCAGGGCAACAAAGGGTATGAGGAGAAGGCAGGAGAATGGGGTTGAGAGGAATAATAAATCAGCCGTGATGGAATGGTGGAGCAGACTCGATGAGCTGAAAAGCCAACTTCTGCTCCTATCTCTTATGGTCTTATAGTCTCCATGGGTTCATGGGCTGTTCAGAAATCTGGTGGTGGAAGGGAAGTAGCTGTTCCTGAAACATTGAGTATGTGTCTCCAGGTTCCTGTACCTCCTCCCTGATGGTAATAATGAGAAGAGGGCCTGTCACACAAAATTAGAGTCCTTTAGTTAAAACCTATGTCTTGGAGTTTCAAGGCAAATTGAGAAATCAAATCAAATGTCGGTTCCTGTTTCGTAACTTGAAAGTTCTGAATTTTCTTTGGGTAGATTTACCCCTCTGTGACTCTGGCCCTGGGGTCCAATCCCATTGTATCTCCACCCTACCCTACTTAAGTGTTGCACATTCTACCGTGGTCTATACCAGCTGCCCAATCCTGGCACCCAGCACACTCCCGATTCAGAGCCAAAGCGGTTTCCTAAAAAACTCCGGGTACCTTGATCATTCCACACATCCTCTGCATGCCTGCTAGCTGCAGGAGATGATGGCATGGTGGCAGCTTTCCTCCACCAGTACCAGCATGGGTTCAGATCCCATCAGGAGAATTGAAGTTTGAGTAATTAAATAAAATGTGGAGACATGAAAGAACAGTGACTGGAAGCTTGGAACCACTAGATTGTTGTTATAAACCCTGTCTCACCGATATCCCTCAGAATACAAGGAGAGTGAGGCCACTCAGCCATCAAGCCTCTGGCCACCATTCAATATGATTATTGTTGGCCTGCCTGGGCCTTGTCTTTTCTTTTGTGTCAGTTCCCCATTGTCTTCAACCATAGACCAGAACGGCACAGAAACAGGAACTCAGATGTGGAGGAGTAAGAGATGGCGATGCCGAGGAGTTAGAATCTGTGGGGTGGGGTGGGGTGGGATGGGGCAGAAGGCGAGGCTGGGTGGGGTAGGGCTTGTCACAGTGCATGGATGGGGAGGGGGAGCTGAAAGTGGAACCAGAAGAGGGGCAGTTGGCCGGGATGTTTGCGTACCATCGTACAGTTCCATGGACTAATTTGTAAATCTCAGTATGGGTTGAACCTCCCTTCCCCAAAAATCCAAAACCCAAAAATGTTTTAATCCTGACATGACGCCACAAATGGAAAATTCCACAAGACACTGGGAAGGATCCCAGATGATGCAGAGGCCTCTGTGCATCACAGACAGTCGCCGGAAGTGCACACATTATATTTTCATTATATCAGTGGTATGTTAAGTACATACGTGCGATGAACAAGTGAAGGACAAAGACTGGTCACTGCTAGCATGTAAATTCAGAACTGGGACTGATGGCGATGCCAAACAGCCACTGACTGTCCAGCAGGGTTTCTGGGGTAGAGATGGCTTACCTTTCTGACAGTTCATTGTACACATTATTGTTTCATGCATGAAATTATTCAAACTATATTCTATAAAACTACCTTCAGCTGTGTATATAAGGTAAGTAGATTTCGTACTTAGACATGGGTCCCTTCCTCAAGGTATCTCATTATATAGATGCAAATATTCCAAAATCTGAAACATTTCCAACCCAAACATTTCAGACATGGGGTGCACAACCTGTGTTTCTCTTTGTGTGGACAGTTTGTAAGGCTTTGCACTGCCTGTGTGGTGGATATCAAACCCGTCAGTATATTATGGGCCCACGCTTTTTTGTGCCGTCCCAACTCCAATCCCCGGAATGAAATGAGTCTCTCACACACAATTCCTGATGCACTGGAACTGGTCAGTTCAATACGTTACAACCTCATCCATTGTCTCCTGGGGTACAGTTGCAAACCAGAATGTGTGTTTGAGTAGTATTAGAAGTATGCACCTTTGGTGATTCTACTTCGTACATTTTAACATCGACTGGGCCCTTTCTGTAAGTGACTGCAATAAATGACCAAACGAGAATAAAATAAAACAGCACAATATGTCTCTGTCCATGAGGATCAGAGGTGACTCCAATGAGGATGAGAGGTGAATTGATAGAGGTATATAGGATGTTGGAGGCACTGATCGAGTGAACAGCCAGAGACTTTTTCCCAGGGTGGGAATGGCTAACGTAAGAGTTTTCTGGAGCTACTGGGGAGGATTGAAACGATTTGGCAGGGGGATGGGAACCGAAGTGATAGGGCTAAGGAAGGGGCAATTGGTATACAAGTCAATGCAGTGTGTAGTGAGACTGTGAGGAAGGATAGGCAGATGACAGGGCAAATTACAGTCACTGGGATAAGGTGAAGTGTAACAGGGGTGACGAATACCATACTGAAGGTATTAAATTTGACTGCAGTATACAGAATAATATAGAACACAGAACATAGAATAGTACAGCACAGTACAGGCCCTTCGGCCCACAATGTTGTGCCGACCCTGAAACCCTGCCTTCCATATAACCACCCACCTTAAGTTCCTCCATATACTTGTCTAGTAGTCTCTTAAATTTCACAAGTGTATCTGCCTTCACCACTGACTCAGGCAGTGCATTCCATGCACCAATCACTCTCTGAGTAAAAAACCTTCCTCTAACATTCCCCTTGGACTTTCCACCCCTTACCTTAAAGCTATCTCCTCTTGTATTGAGCAGTGGTGCCCTGGGGAAGAGGCATTGGCTGTCCACTCTATCTATTCCTCTTAATATCTTGTATACCTCTATCATGTCTCCTCTCATCTTCTCTCCAAAGAGTAAAGCCCTAGCTCCCTTAATCTCTGATCATAATGCATACTTTCTAAACCAGGCAGCATCCTGGTAAATCTCCTCTGTACCCTTTCCAATGCTTCCACATCATCTACATAATGTAGATGATCCTGTAGCACAGTTAGAGATTGGCAGGTATGATGTTGTTGGCTTCACTGAATCATGGTTGAAAGATCATAGTTGAGAGTTTAACATCCAAAGATACACATTGTATGAAATGAACAGGCAGGTAGGCAAAGAGAATGGGGTAGCTCTGTTGGAAAAAAAAATGAAATCAAATCCTTAGAAAAAGGTGACATAGGATCAGAAGATGCCGAATCCTTACGGGTAAAGTTAAGAAACTGCAAGGTAAAAAGACCTTGATAGGAGTTATATATAGGCCCCTAAGTGGTAGCAGAATGTGGTATACAAATTACAATGGGAGGTAGAAAAGGCATGTTATGATGGTCATGAGGTTTTCAACATGCAGGTAGACTGGGGAAAATCAGGTTGGTGCTGGATCCTAAGAGAAAGAATTTGTAGAATGCCTGTAAGATGGCTATTTAGAGCAGCTGTGGTTGAGCCTACTAGAGGAAAGACAATTCTGGATTGGATGTTGAGTATTGAACCAGATTTGATTAGAGAGTTTAAGGTAAAGGAACCCTTAGGATGCAGTGATCATAATATGATAGAATTCTCCCTGCAATTTGAGAAGGAGCAGATAAAATCAGATTTATCAGTATTACAGTGGAGTAAAGAGAATTACAGAGGCTGGCCAAAGTTGATTGGAATGATCACTTGTAGAGATGCCACATAAAAACAATGGCTGTAATTTATGGGAACATTTCAGATAGATACATTCCAAAAGTGAAGAAATATTCTAAAGGGAGAATGAGGCAATTGTGGCTGACAAGGGAATTCAAAGACAGCATAAAAGCAAAAGAAAGGGCATACAATATAGCAAAAACTAATGGCAATTTAGAGTATTGGGAGACTTTTAAAAACCAGCAGAAGGCAACTTAAAAAGCAATAAGGAGAGAAAATATGAAAATTGCAGGTAAGCTAGCCAATAATACAAAAGAGAACACAAAAAGTTTTTTCAGATATATAAAGAGTAAAAGAGAGGTGAGAATGGATTCCAGACCACAGGAAAATGATGCTGGAATGACAGTACTGTGGCACAAGGAAATGGCTGTCGAAATTAATAAGTATTTTTCATCAGTCTTCACTGTGGAAGATACCAGCAGAATGCCAGAAATTCAAGAGTGTCAGGAGCCGAAGTGAGTGTAAGTGCAATTACTAAGGAGAAGGTGCTTGAGAAGCTGAAAGGTCTGAAGGTAGATAAGTCACCAGGACCAGATGGACTACACACCAGGTTCTGAAAGAGGTAGCTGAAGAGATTGTGGAGGCATTAGTAGTCATCCTTTAAGACAGTTCCGGAATCATTCCAGAGGACTCAGAATTAGTAAATGTTACTCCACTGCTTAAGAAGGGAGGGAGATGAAAGACAGGAAATCATAGGCTATTTAACCTGCCTACAGTGGCTGAGATGTTAGAGTCCATTATTAAGGATGAGGCTTTGCGGTATTTGGAGGCCAAAGTCAGCATCATTTCCTTAAAGGAAAATTTTGCCTGATGGGTCTGTTGGAATTCTTTGAGCATAGACAAAGGAGCGTCAGAATTTTCAGAAGGCCTTTGATAAGGAGCGAGACGTGAGGCTGCCTAACAAGATAAGAGCTCATGGTTTTACAGGAAGGATACAAGCATAGATAGAAAATTGGCTGACTGGCAGAAGACAAAGTGTGGGATTAAAGGGTACTTTTGCTGGCTGCAGCTGGTGACTAGTAGTGTTCCATAAGGATTAGTGTTAGAACCATCTCTTTTCACGCTATCCTCTGCTCTCCTTACATTTTCACTTACCCCCTCCTCTGCCCCACTACACCCTCACACTTTGATTAATCTACTGTCCCATTTTTGGATCCTCATTGCTGTCAGCGACTCCAGACAACCAGAGCAACAGACACAAAATGCTGAAGGAATTCAGCAGGTCAGGCAGCATCGATGGAGGGGAATAAACAGTTTACATTTTAAGGTTGATATCCTTCATCAGGAATACTGCAGACAGCAACTTTTGTGCTGTAGAAATCTCCTCCAACACCTGTCTCACTCTCCTACTTTCAAGACTCTCCTGAAGCTGGATGTTTGCGGGTTCCTCTCTGAACTCTGACCCTTTGAAGATCAGAGCCGTAACTCTTGACAGTTGGGAGATTTTGTACCTTTTTCATCTATCACATCCCAGCTTCTTAATTCCACACCCACCCTACACACCCATCTTCCCCTCACTTGGTCCCAGCTATCACCTACCAGCTTGTACTCCTCAACATCTCCCCACATTCTTATTCTGGCCTCTTCCCGCTTCTTTTCCCATCCTGATGAATGGTCTCGGCCTGAAACATTGACTGTTTATTCCACTCCATAGAAGCTGCCTGACTTGCTGAGTTCCTTTGGCATTTTGTGCAGGTTGCTCTGGATTTCCGGCATCTGTAGAATACGTTGAGTCTATAGGTTTTGTACCCAGCCTTGGTAATAGGACCATATACAGAGGGGCTCCGATTGTCCTGAGTTCCAGTGAGTTTGAGAAGACTTGGTGTATCATCAAAGGTTCTTACTAATTTCTACGGACGTAGCATGGCGAGCATTCTAACTGGGTGCGTCACCATCTGGTACGGAGGGGCCACTGCACAGGATGGGAAAAAGCTGCAGAAAGTTGTAAACTCAGCCAGCTCCATCATGGGGACTGGCCTCCTCAGCATCTACGACACCTTCAAAAGGTGATGCCTCGAAAAGGTGGCATCCATCATTAAAGATTCCCCAACACCCAGGACGTGCCCTCTTCTCATTGCTACTATCAGGGAGGAGGTACAGGAGCCTGAAGGCACGCACTCAATGTTTCAGAAACAGCTTCTTCCCCTCCGCCATCAGATTTCTGAATGGACAATGAACCCATGAACGCTACCTCACTATTTATATATATATATATATTTCTTATTGTAATCTATACTTTATATTATTACGTATCACAATGTTCTGCTGTTGCGAAACAACAAATTTCACGACAAGTGCTGGTGATATTAAACTGATTCTGATTCTCCACACGGCTCTGGACTGTTGAAAAGCAAGTTTAGAAATACCCTGACATTTGGTTTCCTCTCCGAATCCAGCACTGATCCGTGTTTCTCTGGTTATCTCTTTCTCAATACCCGCAACGCGATGCACATGGCTGGTGATGTGTGGGTGGATCAGACACACCTCTGCTCTCAATTACCTGTTTTACTGGTGGTCATGAGATCCACTGTTCCACAAGAACCGGGTTGCTCGCCACTAATTCCCAGTTCCTTGAGAAGCTGCGCAGTCGGGATTTCTGATTTCCTCTCCTTGCTTATCCTGCAACACAAATGTTGCCTTGTTAAAGGAAAGAAATAACCACAACTGGATAAAAGAATATTTAATGGTGCAGTGTTTGGAGAATAAAGATGAAATGTTAAATAGTTTGGTCTCCTTCAGTGCTGCCCCTCCGACATCTGGTGACCCCTCAGTGCTGACCCTACCCCTACTGTGGCACAATACTCCCTCAGAACTGCCCCTCCTACAGAGCAGAGCTCCCTCGATACTGCCCCTCCTACAGGGCAGAGCTCCCTTGATACTGCCCCTATGTTACGAAACTACAAAAGTTTATTTACACAAGAATTACACAAAGTACAAATATTCAGTATTTACAAGACAGTGAATAAATTCAATTAAAAATATGATTACTACTGTCTATAGAACAGTCAATTCCCTGGGGAGCTCCCTCTCCAAGGACGGCCGGTACGAACGTCTGCTTGGAAGAGGGGCAGACAGTCGGCCCTGGCAGAACCCTTGACTTTCCACCGCCTAGGTCCGTGAATGGCCATCTTGGCCACCAGGGCCACCAGTAGCTCCTCCTCACAGCCCGTTCCCTGCCATACTGGGTGCCCGTATGAGGAGCACGGGACTGAGAGCAACCAGAACCTGAGCAGCAGCCCCTTCAGATACTCCCACAGGGGCTGCAGCCTCTCACACTCCAAATAAACGTGGTACACTGACTGCTCCGGGCCACAGAATGGACAGGTGGACGGGGTGTCAGTGAACCTGTTGCACGGTACTGCCCTGCGTAACACCTCCCACCCCAGGACGCCAATGTGCAGGGGAAGGACGCCTGTATAAAGAGATTTCCACTGGGGACCTCCTCCGCTGCCAGGTGGTAAAAAGACTGCCATGGCGAGTCTGGTCAGCAAGAATGTTTGTTGTTGTTCCTTTCCACACCCTGTGGCACATCAGGTGGCAACCTTGCCATTTCGTTAGCATTTTGGTCTGTGTTTTTATGAGGCTAAGTCGCCAGCTCGACGCTCAACCCAGCACGGATGGAAGGCGTGCAAGGAGCCGGCCAGATTCGAACCTGGGACCATTCGCGTCGAAGTCCAAACCCGATACCACTACACCATCGGCTGGCTTTCAGTACCACCCCCTCACAGTGTGACTCTCCCTCAGTACCACCCCTCCCACAGTGTGACCCTCCCTCAGTACCACCCCTCCCGCAGTGTTTCCCTCCCTCAGTACCACCCCTCCCACAGTGTGACCCTCCCTCGGTACCACCCCTCCCATGGTGTGACCCTCCCTTAGTACCACCCCTCCCACGGTGTGACCCTCCCTCAGTACCACCCCTCCATCAGTGTGAATGTCCCTCAATACCACCCCTCCCACAGAGTGACCCTCCCTCAGTACCACCCCTCCCACAGTGTGACCCTCCCTCAGTAACACCCCTCCCACAGTGTGACCCTCCCTCAGTACCACCCCTCTCACAGTGTGACCCTCCCTCAGTACCACCCCTCCCACAGTGTGACCCTCCCTCAGTACCACCCCTCCCACAGAGTGACCCTCCCTCAGTACCACCCTTCCCTCAGTGTGACGCTCCCTCAGCGCTGCCCCTCCCACAGTGTGACCCTCCCTCAATAACATCCCTCCCACAGTGTGACTTTCCCTCAGTGCTGCCCCTCCCACAGTGTGACCCTCCCTCAGTACCACCCCTCCCACAGTGTGACCATCCCTCAGTACCACCCTTCCCACAGTGTGACCCTCCCTCAGTACCACCCTTCCCTCAGTGTGACGCTCCCTCAGCGCTGCCCCTCCCACAGTGTGACCCTCCCTCAATAACATCCCTCCCACAGTGTGACTTTCCCTCAGTGCTGCCCCTCCCACAGTGTGACCCTCCCTCAGTACCACCCCTCCCACAGTGTGACCCTCCCTCAGTACCACCCCTCCCTCAGCACCACCCCTCTCACAGTGTGACCCTCCCTCAGTACCACCCCTCCCACAGTGTGACCATCCCTCAGTACCACCCCTCCCACAGTGTGAATGTCCCTCAATACCATCCCTCCCACAGAGTTACCCTCCCTCAGTACTACCCTTCCCACAGTGTGATCCTCCCTCAGTACCACCCTCCCACAGTGTGACGCTCCCTCAGCGCTGCCCCTCCCACAGTGTCACCCTCCCTCAGTGCCACCCCTCCCACAGTGTGACCCTCTCTCACTACCACCCCTCCCACAGTGTGACCCTCCCTCAGTACCACCCCTCTCACAGTGTGACCCTCCCTCAGTGCCACCCCTCCCTCAGTGTGACCCTCCCTCAGTACCGCCCCTCCCACAGTGTGACCCTCCCTCAGTACCACCCTTCCCTCAGTGTGACCCTCCCTCAGTACCACCCCTCTCACAGTGTGACCCTCCCTCAGTGCCACCCCTCCCTCAGTGTGACCCTCCCTCAGTACCACCCCTCCCACAGTGTGACCCTCCCTCAGTACCACCCCTCCCTCAGTGTGACGCTCCCTCAGCGCTGCCCGTCCCATACCTGATATATCATGCACAGGAAGCTACTGGAAGAACGGCAGGAAGCCGAGAGTTGAGAAGCTGCCTCTTTGCCAAGCCTGTTGTTTCAGTGGATGCCAATAGCGAATCACTCACCATTACCCATTCTGAATTATAAATATCTATTTGATCTAACCCGCACTGACGATGCACATTTTGATAATTAATGCACAAGGCTGTCTCTCATGTTGAGTGCATGAGCCCATAAGTTGCCAAATAGCTTGCTGAAAGTTGATTTGCTTTCTGTTCACTATGGTTTTCTTTCATCTCTGATAAAAGTATCCATTTTTGCAACTGTGAATATTTTCTGCCCAACCAGTGTTAATTACCTGCTATATAACATAAGCAGGCACCTTGGGGCAGTTACAGCCGGGGAGGGGGGTAGTGGGGATGAGCTTATGCTACCTATTAAGTTCTCCAGTGATGTGTGTGTCAAATAGCCTCTGAAAACTAAGCCCAGCTAAGCCACATGGAACCGCTTCTACTGGCAGGAGAAGGGGCAAAAGCCAAGTTATTGGACCTTAAAACCAGTCCCTTCAGGCAGAAGGGGCTGATCGGCCTTGCTCGGCAGCTCCCCTAGGGGAAGGAAAACTCTAATCTCAAACCTCTGCTGCCTTGCGGCTGTTCTCTCTCATGGGGGGCGACTTTGGGAGTAAATCCCTAGAAGACACTAGACACTAGACACTAGAACAGCACAGTACAGGCCCTTTGGCCCTCGATGTTGTGCTGACCCATATATTCCTTAAAAAAAAACAAAGAAGTACTAAACCCACACTACCCTGTAACCCTCTATTTTTCTTTCATCCATGTGCCTGTCCAAGAGGCTCTTAAATACCCCTAATGTTTTAGCCTCCACCACCATCCCCGGCAAGTCATTCCAGGCACCCACAACCCTCTGTGTAAAAAACTTACCCCTGATGTCTCCCCTAAACTTCCCTCCCTTAACTTTCTACATATGCCCTCTGGTGTTTGCTATTTGTGCCCTGGGAAACAGGTACTGGCTATCCACCCTATCTATGCCTCTCATAATCTTGTAGACCTCTATCAAGTCCCCTCTCATCCTTCTACGCTCCAAAGAGAAAAGTCCCAGCTCTGCTAACCTTGCCTCATAAGACTTGTTTTCCAATCCAGGCAACATCCTGGTAAGTCTCCTCTGCACCCTCTCCATAGCTTCCACATCCTTCCTATAATGAGGTGACCAGAACTGAAAACAATACTCTAAGTGTGGTCTCACCAGAGATTTGTAGAGTTGCAACATGACCTCTCTACTCCTGAACTCAATCCCCCTATTAATGAAGCCTAGAATCCCGAGGAAAATTCCAGAACTGGAGTCCCTCAGGCAGTCTTACATTGACGGGTAACTCCTGCACTGGTGCCAAGCTGTATGGGTGTCTGCCATTCTTTTGGATTCATCAGCTGTATAGAGAGGAGGAGCCTGTCACATGGGCAACAGCTTGCTGTTCATATGTTAGTGCCCAGGCTTGTGTATTATTGCTAGGATGCAACATCCATGGTCGACCCCAACCAATGGAAGGTCTTGAAATATAAGCAAAATGCTAGAAAAACTCAGCAGGTCGGGCAGCATCTATACAGAGAGAAACCATCAATGTTTCAAGTCCATGAAAGTCCCTGATTTGCTTCTTTCTATACAGATTAGTTTGATTCTCCACAGATGCTGCCTGGCCTGTTGAGATTTTTCAAACATCTATTTTTATTTTAGATTTTCAGCATCTGCCATCCTTTGATTTTCATTACTGATGCATGACCTTGCATGAGCACATAGAACCTAGAACAGTACAGCACAATACAGGCCCTTCGGCCCAGGATGTCGTGCTAACTTTTTCAGCTACTCTAAGATCAAGCTAACTCTTCCCTCCTACAGAGCCCTCCATCTTCCTATCATCCATGTGCATATCTAAAATTTCATTAAATGTTCATAGTGTACCTGCCTCTACCACCACCCTGTTGCACACATGCACCACTCTCTGTGTAAAAAACCTACCTCTACCAGAGGGGAGCAGCTCCACTCAGAGGGTGGGGAGTGTGAAATGAGCAGACAGCAGAAGTGGAGGATGTGGGTTTGATTGCAACATTTTAGAGAGGTTTGGTTAAGTACACGGATGGGAGGGGAATGGAGGGCTATGGTCCATGTGAGGGTCGATAGGGACTGCTTCTGTGCTGTAATGCTCTATGACTCTATGGTTTGCCCCCAAAACCTTCCTCCAATCACCTTCATATCATGCCCTATCGCATTAGCTATTATCACCCCGGTAAAATGTGCTGGCTGCCTCGTTAATCAATACCCATTATCATCCTATACTCCTCTATCAATACCTCTTATCCACCTCTCCAAAGAGCAAAGTCCTAGCTCACTCAACCTTTCTTCATAAGACATGCTCTCTAATCCAGGCAGCACCCTCGTAAATCTCCTCTGTACCCGCTGTAAAGTTTCCACATCCTCACTATAATGAGGCGACCAGAACTGAACACAGTATTCCAAGTGCAGCCGAACCAGAGTTTTATAGATCTGCAGCCTTACCTCGTGGCTCTTAAGCTCAGTCCACTGACTGAAGAGGGCAACACGCCATACACCTTAACAACCCTATCGACTTACTCTAGCAACCTGAGGGATCTATGGACATGAGCCTCAAGATCCCTCTGTTCCTCCACACTGCTAAGAATCCTGCCATTAACCCTGTATTTCTCCTTCAAGTTTGACTTTCCAAAGTGGATCACCTCACACTTTTCCGTGGTGAACTCCATCTGCCACTTCCCAGACCAGCTCTGCGTCCTGTCGATGTCCCGCTGCAACCCTCAACCACCCCCTGTATGATCCACTGCTCCACCAACCCTTGTGTCCTTAGCAAACTCTTTAACCCGCCCCTCCTCTTCCTCATCCAAGTCATTTATAAAAATCAGAAAAAGCTTAATAGATGTACTCGTGAAATCTCAGTCTGGAGTCACGGGTTCAATTCCTGCTGCAGAGATTTAAAACCCTCAGTGCAATATCTCATCATTGGTGGGGCAGGACCAAGGGTAGACTGTCCCATCAGAGATGTGGTGCTAAGATGTCCTGGCTGTTTGGAAGGAGCAGTGCTGAACTCTCACAGAGATAGTATGATTTACTGGCCTGTCTCAGCGCACCGCGGAAAGAAACAGGTTTAATGTTTCAGGTGAACAACTCTTGCTCAGAATCTCTCTCTGCAGGTACTGCCTGACCAACTAAAATTGTCCTGTCTTTATTTTAGAATTTCAGTGCCTGCAGTTTATTCTGATTTTTTAATGTAGATTCTGTTCTATTTCTTTATTTTCCTGTAAATGCCCACAAAAAATGAATCTCAAGGTGACATAGACAGAGGTACTTTGATAATAAATTTACTTTGAACTTTGATGTGGCCAGAGGCAAACTGTCCAAAGGCATGGGCCATCAGACTGAACGTCAGATAAATCAGCTGTCCAGATGATATAATCAGCTTGCTGAGCTGGATTGATCGCTATATTTTTAGTGAAACAGAACTCTGCCACAGCTCTCATTGTGCTGTGCTCATTTCTGAGCAGACCAAGATTCAGCTGACTATATTCTGCACATTTCTTCAAGCATCATCACCTTGTCATGTCAGAGAGGCTTGTGAGTTTCTGAGATCTTGAGTGCAATGCCATGAACGTTGGCATATGGAGTTTAGCCACGTGGCGGTTAACTCCTGGTGGGGTCACTCTAGGTTCTAAGGTCAAGGGGGAGGCTCCAGACAAACGATGATCCAACCAAGACCTCAGTGGTGGAGTTGGTGGAAGATCATGTCACATCAGAATGGCAGTGAAGGGGGAGGAAGGCTACAGCAGTGAAAGGTCCCCAGTCATCTTGTATTCCAGGCCACTGGAATCTGACCCCAGTCTGTCAAAGAGTGTGATGGTTGACCATGCTTCAGCCTCCCCATGCTAAACAAGGTCATGTACAGGCACTCTCCGTAAGGCAATCCACCCAAACGATCTGGGTATGTGGACCCTAGATCGGCCTCGACAGCCACCAGAGGACCCACCAGTAGACATCTCCTAGGAGAACATTGCACCCGACCCGTGTGATTGCACTATTCCTCACTAAATGGAACAACAGCAGCTGCCAAAAATAAATGGAGATCTCGGAAACATTAATCAATAATGTACTTTTCATAATTCTTTAGGAAAAAACAAGGCCAATACTGACTTACAAAGCAATGCCACTCGCCACTAGTCTTCACAGTCATCGATTCTCCCCACCATTCCTCTTAACACCTTCTAGATTCCACCAGTCATCTCTTCATCAGGGGCAAGTTCAAAGTTCAAAGCAAATTTATTATCAAAGTACATATATCTCACCATATACAACCTTGAGATTCATTTTCTTGCAGTAGACCAAAGAAACACAATAGAATCAATGAAAAGCTAAACACAAAGACTGACAAACAAACAGTGAGCAGAAGAAGACAAACTGTGCAAATAAAGAGAGATACACAGATAAATAAAACCAAGAACTTGAGTTGCGGAGGCTTTGAAAGTGAGTCCATAGGTTGTGGGGTCAGTTCACTGTTGAGGTGAGTGAAGTTATTGTGCCTGCTAATCTACCAACTATCTTTGCGGAGTTTGCATGCTCTTCACATGATCGTGCGGATTTCCCCCGAGTTTGCTCACACTTCTCAAAGATCTGAAGGTTAGTAGATTCAGATACAGGTACATCAAAACACACAGTGAAATGTGTCATTTGTGTTAACAACCAACACAACCCAAGAATGTTCCGGGGGCAGCCTGCAAGACTCATGCTCAGCAGAACAACACGGAACATGACAAGCAACAAAACAGCAAAACAAGCCCGTTCCTCCCTCCCACCTGGACACAGACAGCCCTCCAACTCTAGTACAGGCTTCCAGCCTCTGATCTCCAGGCACTCAGCTTCGACTTCAAATTCCAGACGACCAATCGACCCTCGTGCTCTGATCTTTATTATCGACCCCGGGACTAGCTGGTTGGTAGTTTAATTGGACACTGCAAATGATTTTATTCAAAGGTACAGAGAGGAACAGGCACTTCTGGTCCACCAAGCCCACGCCACCCAGCAATCCCCCGATTTAACCCTGGCCTATTCACAGGACAATTTACAATAACCAATTAACCTACTACCCGGTATGTCTTTGGATTGTGAGAGGAAACCAGAGCACCCGGAGGAAACCCATGCAGCCACTGGAAGGATGTACAAACTTGCTTACAGAGGATGTTGGAATTGAACTCTGAACTCCGACGCCCCGAGCTGTAGTAGTGTCACACTAACTGCTACCCTACTGTGGCACCATGTGTTAGTCACCGTAATTTAGCCCTACTGTGTGGATCAGGGGAAGAATCCAGGGTAAATGTTGAGAAGTAACAGACACAAAATGGTGGAGGGACTCAGCAGGTCTGTCAGCATCTATGGAAATGAGTAAACAGTCGACATTTCAGGCCAAAACCCTTCTTCAGGACTGGAAAGGAAGAGGGAAAATGCCAGAATTAAAAGGTGAGGGGAGGGGTATAGATAGGGTAAGTGCAAGCAGGCTTTTTCCACTGAGATTGGGCGGGACTACAACTAGAGGTCATGGTTAAGGGTGAAAGGTGAAATGTTTAAGGGGAACATGATGGGAAACTTCTTCGCTCAGAGGGTCATGAGAGTGTGGAATGAGCTGCCAGCACAGGAGATGCAATCTAGTTTACTTTCAATATTTAAGAGAAGTTTGGGTGGGTGCATGGATGAGAAGGGGATGAAGGGATATGGTTCCAGTGCAGGTTGATGGGAGTAGGCAGTTTAAATGTATGGACTAGATGGGCTGAAGGGCCTGTTTCTGTGCTGTACTTTTCTATGACCCTACGAATCTATGAGAGTGGACCACAGGAGAAAGGGGAAGAGGAGGGGACCCAGGGGGAGGTGATAGGTGGGTGAGAAGAGGTAAGAGGCCAGTGGGGAATAGAAGAAGGGGGAAGGGGAAGGGATTTTTTTTATCGGAAGGAGAAATCGATATTCATGCCATAAAGTTGGAGGCATGGGGGAAGTACAATGAGATTCATTTAGGATGAGTGTAAATGGCTGTTAGACTTTTACACAGAGAGTGGTGGGTGTGTGGAACGCCCTACTGGGGGGTAATAGAGGCAGATACATTAGGGACATTTAAGAGACTCTTAGATAGGCACATGGATGATAGAAAAATGGAGGGCTATGTGTGAGGGAAGAGTTAGGCTGATCTTGGAGTAGTTAAAAGGTCAGGACAACACCGTGGACCGAAGGGCCTGCACTGTGCTGGAGTTTTCTATGTTCTATGTTCGAGAGTTAGTGAGGTGTCGGTCTGGAGAATTCTGATCATCATCCCATGGATGGACTGACCATCACTGGCAGGGTACGCTCGACAGGTGCTCTCATGCAGAAATCATCTGGACCAGGAGTACCAGAATCAATAACACAATCCATTTTTATGTTCGTTAAGTACAGAAAATAGTCAGCAAATTTTTGATATGTGATTCATGTATGGAAATCAATGCCATTAAAAATGCCTCCAACACTCACTGGGACGCTGCAGACAACAGCTCTGTTTCCGGCAGGGAACATGAACGTGTATACTCAGTGGCCACTTTATTAGGTACACCTGTATACCTGCTCATTAACACAAATACCTAATCAGCCAATCGTGTGGCAGCAATTCAATGCATAAAAGCACACAGACATGGTCAAGAGGTTCAGTTGTTGTTCAGCCCAAACATCAGAAAGGGGAAGAAATATGACCTAAGTGACTTTGACCGTGGAATGACTGCTGGTGGCAGATGGGGTGGTTTGAGTATCACAGAAACTGCAGATCTCCTGGGAATCTTTCACACTCCAGTCTCTAGAGTTTACAGAGAATGGTGTGAAAAACAAATAAAAATCCAGTGAGCAGCAGTTCTGTGGGAGAGAGGTCAAAGGAGAATGGCCAGGCTGGTTCGAGCTGACAGGGAGGTGACAGTAACGCAAATACTCACAGGTTACAACAGTGGTGTGCAGAAGAGCGTCTCTGACTGCACAACACGTCAAGCTCTGAAGTGGATGGGCTACAGCAGCAGAAGACCAGGAACATACAGAAATAAGCCCGCTGGCCACTTTATTAGCTACCGGAGATAAGTAATGAAGTGGCCTCGAAGTGTATATTTCACACAGCAGTTGAGAAACAGATAAATCAGGTGGTAGGATCTTCAATGACAACAGGATTCGCAGTAGCTAATGAGACAGTCCCCACAGTTTTATCTGGGCTCTAGAACAGTGAGCAACCAACAATCTGCTGGAGGTGCTCAGCAGGTCAGGCAGCAACTGTGGGGCAAAATGTCAGTCAAAGCAGGGTCTCAACTTGAAATATTGACTGTTCAAATCCAAATCATGTTGGTTTTCACTGAACTCTGATTTGGAATGTATAGTTTTGTGGCAGCAGTACAGCATGAAGAATTAAAAATCTATCGAACATGGAATAAGGCAGCACAGTACAGGCCCTTCAGCCCTCAATGTTGTGCTAGAGGGGAGGTCTGAACTGGATACCTGACTGTTTGGGAAGTCTGCAGATCGTGTTCTGTGAATTGTTGTTTGGTATATTTTTATTGCTTGCATTGATTTGTTCTTTCTTTTTAGCACACTGGATGTTTGTGGAGGGTTTTGTGGGTGTTTCTTGGCTTTGTGCAAGAACATGGTTGTATATCGTATACACACTTTGGTAATAAATGCAGTTTGGACATTTTTGAGCTTTGAAAGGGAAAGAGGAGGGACAGCAGACGGAGGTGGTAGGTGGGTAAGGAGAAGGGAAGAGGTGAGTGTATTGGAGTCCATGCACGGACAGGTAAATGCAGATTGGGCTTAAAATGACTGGCGACCAGGTGATGCTGCTGGTTGCGGATGGAGAGAAGGTGCTCGACAAAGCAGACGGCCAGTCTCATTAGGTATCTTCGAAGTAGAGGAGGCACCAGGTACAGAAGCGGACACCAACGGACTTGCCGGTGAAGTGTTGCCTCAACGGGAAGAACCATTTGGTGCCCTGAATGGAGGTGAGGGAGGAAGTGAAGGGGCAGGTGTAGCAATTCTTCCGGTTGCAGGGTAAGTGCTGGTGGGAGGGAAGATTAGTGGAGAGCGGCAAATAGCCGAGAGAGAGCAATCCCTGTGGAAAGCAGAGAGTTAGTAGGGGAGGTAAAGTCCAATCCCCGTTCCCATTCCGACATATCAGTCCATGGTCTCCTGTTCCATCACAATGAAGCCAAATTCATTTGGAGGAGTAACAGCTCATAGTCTGCCTGCGCAGACTCCAAACTGATGGCATCAACATTGATTAAATTAGATTATGAGGACACACAGTCCTCTTTTATTGTCATTTAGTAATACATGCATTAAGAAATGATACATTGATTCATATTTGCTCCCCCTTCCTCACTTCTCTCTTTTCTCATTCCCCATTCTGGTTACTCTAACAACTCCTTTTCTCCTCACCTTCCTGTTAACTTCTTCTGGTCCTTCTCCTCTCACCCTTTCCTTCATGGCCCATTCTCTTCTCCTATCAGATTCCTTCTTCTTCAGCCCCTTACGTTTTTCACCTCGCACCTCTCGGTTTCCATCATTCCATCACCCAGCCACCCAGGTTCCCCTCACAAGGCTTCACCTGTCACCTGACAGCTTGTTCTCCGTCCCCTCCCTCCACCTTCTTATTCTGCCTTCTTCCCCCTTCCTTTCCGGTTCTGATGAAGGATCTCGGTCTGAAATGCCAACTGTTTATTCCCCTCCATTGATGCTGACTGGTCTGCTGAATCCCTCCAGGATTTTGAGTGTTACTCTGGATTTCCAGCACATGCAGAATCTCTTGTGTTTATAATCACATTTGGAGTATAAGAAGCAGGTTTAGGCCACTTATAAGACCATAAGACTAAGGATATGGGAGCAGCATTCGGCTATTCAGCCCATCGAGACTGCTCTGCCATTTCATCATGGCTGATCCATTTTCCTCCCATCCCCAATCTCCTGCTTTCTTCCCGTATCCCTTAATGCCCTGACCAATCAAAAATCTCTCAACCTCTGCCTTAAATATACATAAACACTTGGCCTCCACAGATTCACCACTATCTGACTAAAGAAATTCCTACTCATCTCTGTTCTAAAAGGACATCCCCCTAATCCGAGGCTCTGTCCTCTGGTCTTAGACTCTCCCACCACAGGAAACATCCTCTCCACATCCACTCTATCAAGGCCTTCCACCATTCGATAGGTTTCAATGGGGTCATTTCTCATTCTTCTGAATTCTAGTGAATACAGGCCCAGAGCTGTCAAACGCTCTTCGTATGACAAGCCATTCAATCCTGGAATCATTTTCATGAACCTCCTTTGAACCCTCTCCAGTTTCAGCATAAACCTGGAAAAACTTCTTCACACAGAGAGTGGTGAATCTGTGGAATTCTCTGCCACAGGAAACAGTTGAGGCCAGTTCATTGGCTATATTTAAGAGGGAGTTAGATATGGCCCTTGTGGCTAAAGGGATCAGGGGGTATGGAGGGAAGGCTGGTACAGGGTTCTGAGTTGGATGATCAGCCATGATCATACTGAATGGCGGTGCAGGCTCGAAGGGCCAAATGGCCTACTCCTGCACCTATTTTCTATATTTTCTATGTCTATGTTTTCTAAACTTTCTAAGATGAGGTCCCAAAACTGCTCACAATACACCAAGTGAGGCCTCACCAGTGCTTTATAAAGTCTTAACATTACATCCTTGTTTTTATATCCTAGTCCTCTTGAAATGATTGCTAATATTGCATTTGCCTTCTTTACCACAGACTCAACCTGCAAATTAACCTTCAGGGAATCCTGCACAAGGACTCCAAGTCCCTTCGTGCCTCAGCTTTTTGTATTTTCTCTCCATTTAGAAAATAGTTAACCCTTTCATTTCTTCTACCAAAGTACATGACCATACACCTCCCGACACTATATTCCATCTGTCAGTTCTTTGCTTATTCTTCTAACCTATCCAAGTCCCTTTGTAGCCTCTCTACTTCATCAAAACTACCTGCCCCTCCAGCTATCATCATATCGTCTGCAAACTTTGCAACAAAGCCATCAATTCCGTTATCCAAATCATTGACATATAAGGTAAGAAGAATCAGTCCCAACACAGACCCCTGTGGAACACCACTAGTAACCAGCAGCCAACCTGAAAAGGCTCCCTTTATTCCCACTCTTTGCCCCTTGCCAGTCAGCCAGTACTTCATCCATGCTAGAATCTTTCCGGTAATACCATGGGCTTGTAGCTTGTTAAGCAGCCTCATGTGTGGCACCTTGTCAAAGGCCTTCTGAAAATCCAAGTACACAACATCAACCAATTCTCCTTTGTCTATACTGTATGTTATTTTTTCAAAGAATTCCAACAGATTTGTCAGGTAAGATTTTTCATTGAGGAAACCATGCTGACTACGGACTATTTTATCATGTGTCTCCAAGTACCCTGAGTCCTCATCCTTCATAATCGACTCCAACATCTTCCCAACCAGAGGCCATAGTTTTAAGATACTTGGAGGAAGGTTCAAGGGGTTGTCAGAGGTAAATTTTTCATACAGAGAGTGGTGCACTGACAGCAAAGATGGTAGAGGCGGATACAACAGTCTTTTAAGAGGCTCTTAGACAGGTACATGGAGCTTAGAATAATAGAGGGCTATGCGGTTGGGAAATTCTAAGCAGTTTCTACAGGAGGTTACATGGTCGGCACAACATTGTGGCCCAAAAGGCCTGTAATGTGCTGTAGATGTCTATGTTTCTTTGTTTCACTGAGGTCAGACTAACTGGCCTATAGTTTCCTTACTTCTGCCTCTCTCCCTTCAAGAAGAGTGGAGAGACGTTTGTAATTTTCCAGTCTTCCCGAACCATTCCAGGATCAAGTGATTCTTGAAAGATCTTTACTAATGTTTCCCCAATCTCTTCAGCCTCCTCTTCCAGAACCCTTGGGTGTATACATTGTCTGGTCCAGGTGATTTATCTACCTTCAGACATTTCAATTTCCCAAGAACCTTCTCTCTAGTAATGGTAACTTCACACAGTTCATGACCCCTAATACTTGGAACATCTACCATACAGCTAGCGTCTTCCACAGTGAAGACTAAAGCAAAATACTGTTTTGTTTATGTGCTGGCATTGAAAGGGATTCAGAGGAGGTGCATGAGAATGATCCTGGGAAAGAAATGGTTAATGTGTGAGGAGTGTTTGATGGTTCTGGGCCTGTACTCATTGGACTTAAGAAGAACGAGAGGGAATCTCATTGAACCCTATCAAATATTGAAAGGACTAGATAGAGTGGATGTGGAGAGGCTGTTTCCTATGGTGGGTGAGTTTAGGAATGGGGGCACAGTGACTTCCATTTAGAACAGAGATGAGGAGTAATTTTTTTAGCCAGAGGGTGGTGAATCTGTGGAATTTGTTGCCATAGGAGGCTGTGGACACCAAGACATTGGGTATATTTAAAGTGGAGGTTGATAGGTTCTTGATTAGTCAGGGGGTCAATAGTTACAGGAAGAAGGCAGGAGAATGGAGTGGATAGGGATAATAAATTGGTCACGATGAAATGGCAAAGCAGACTCAAGAGTAAAATGGGCTAATTCTGTTCCTATTTCTTATGGTCTTAATATACCTAGACATTCATTTTCTTGCAGGCATTTACAGGAAAACAAAGAGGTAGAATTTATGAAAAATTATACATTATCTTTTGTCCTTCAAAAAACATCAGCAATAGCGTGTCCTGGTCCAGCCACAGAGATGCCACAACTATGAAAACTCATCATCATCTCTACTTCCTCAGGAGGCTGAGGAAACGTAAAAAAAAACAACCTACAGCTGAAACACTCTAGCCCAGGCACTATCCCGCTGGCGTCCTCTGCAGTCTCTCCACAGTCTTCATGCCCTTCCTGTAATGCTCCAGGTGCTGACTGACTAAAGTTTTCTATAGCTCACCTCAGCCAGAGCTTGCTCATCTCCTCGCCGTGGATCGTGAGGTCCATGCTGCTCAGAGCTTGCCTCAGCTGTTCTGCTGTGATGGCGCCTCCGGGTTGTAGGCACACTGGGAGGAAATGGGATTCCAAGGAAAATCCCCTGGAAAACCATCATGGTAAAGGTTAATGAGAATGTGAGGCTTGTCAAAATCCCTAGAACATTTCAGAGAGACACAAGAGGTTATAGATGTCGGAATCAGAATCAGAGTCAGGTTTAATATCACTGACATACGTTGTAAAATTTGTTGTTTTGCGACAGCAGATAATAATAAAAACTGTAAATTACAGTAATAAAATATATATATGTAATTAATTATAGTGTACATGGGTTCATTATCCATTCAGAAATCTGATGGCAGAGGGGAAGAAGCTGTTTTTCATGTCTTCGTGCTCCTGAACTCCCTCCTGGAATGCAGCATTGTGAAGACGGCATGGCCTGGGTGATGGGGATGCCATCTCAATGATGCATGCCACCTTTCTGAGGCATCGCCTTTTGAAGATAGTGTTTACAGCCCTCTGGATCAACCTAGCCATGCTGAACAAGGTGTCTAAGTGAGCTAGTCCCATTTCTTGGCACTTGGCCCAATTGCCTCTAAACAAGGGGTTCCCACGCTTTTTCATGCCATGGCCCTTCACCATTAACCGAGGGGTCCGTGGAACCCTGCCCTAAACATTTTCTATCCACAAACCTCTTCAAAAGTCCTTCAAATGTTTGCAGTGATGCCCACATCAGCAGCTGGCACCTAACTACTCATCTTGCGGTGCCACTTTCAGGGAATTAAGGATCTGGTAATATAGAAAGTGGCATCACAGGTAGAGAGGGTTGTAAAGAAGGCTTTTGTACATGAGTACAGGGGTTGAGATGTTATGTTGAAGTTGTATGAGAAGTTGCTGAGACCAAATTTGGAGTATTGTATGCAGTTCTGGTCACCAGGAAACAGAATACAGGAAAGATATTAATAAGATTGAAAGAAAATTTGCAAGCATGATGCCAGAACTTGAGGACCTGAGTTATGGGGAAAGGTTGAATATCCCAGGACTTTATTCCCTGGAGTGAAGGAGAATAAGGGGAGATTTGATGAAAGTATACAACATTATGAGGGTTATACATAGATTTGATAGAAGCAGCCTGTTTCCACTGAGGTAGGGTAAGACAAGAACTAGAGGTCATGGGTTAAGGGTGAAAGGTGAAATGCTTAAGGGGAACATGAGGGGAAACTTTTTAACTCAGAGAGTGAATGAGTTGCCAGTGGAAGCCATGGATGCTGGGTTGATTTCAACATTGAAGAGAAGTTTGGATAAGTACATGTATGGGAAGAGTATGGAGGACTATGGTCCAGGTACTAGGCAGAATAAATTCCTTCTCATCTCTATTCTAAAGGGATGTCCTTCTACTCTGAGGCGGTGCCTTTTGGTCCTAGATTCCTCCACCATAGGAAACATCCTACCCATATACACTGTACTAAGGACTCATGAGATTCCCCCTCATTTCAGCAAAGGCAGGCTGAGAGCCATCAAACCCTTTCATTCCAAGGATCATTTGTGTGAGCCTCTTCTGGGCCTTTTCCAATGCCAGCACATCCTTTCTTAGAAAAGGGCCCAAAACTACTGACAATACACCAAGAGTGGTTTGACCAATGCCTTATAAAGCCTTTTCATTATCCTTGCTTTTATATTGCAGTCCTCTTGAAATGAATACTAACATTGCATTTGCCTCCTCACCACCAATTCGACCGGCAGGTTAACCTTAGGAAATCCTGCAAGAGGAATCCCAGGTCCCTTTGCACCTCTGATTTTTTAAATTTTCTCTCCGTTCATTAAATAGTCTATGCCTTTATTCCTTCTACCATAGTGCATGAGCATACTTTTTCCCAACACTATATTCCATCTGCCATTTCATTGCTCATTCTACTAATCTAAGTCCTTCTGCAGACTCCCTGTTTCCTCAACTCTACCTGCCCTTCAATCTACCTTTGTATTACCCAGAAGATTGGCCACAAAGCCTTCAATTACCTTATCCAAATCATTGACATATAACATGAAAAGAAGCCATCCAAACACAGACCCCTGTGGAACACCACTGGTCATCGGCAGCCAACCAGAAAAAGGCTCCCTTTATTCCTACACTTTGCCTCCAGCCAGTCAACCAATCTTCAATCCTGTATCGTTCCTGTAATACCATGGGCTCTTATCTTCTTCAACAGCTTCATGTGCAGCACCTTGTCAAAGGTCTTTTGAAAATTTACTTAGACTCCCCAAATCTCAGACTATTGATCTTGTTATTTCTTCAAAGAATTCCAACAGATTTGTCAGGCAAGATTTTCCTTACGCTGACTTTAGTCTATTTTATCGTATGCCTCCAAGTACCCTGAGACCTCATCCTTAATTAACTCCAACGTTTTCCCAACCACTGAAGTCAGGATAAGTGGCCTATAATTTCCTTCCTTTTGCCTCTCTCCATTCTTGGAGTCACATTTGCAAAGTCCTAGTCCTCTGGAACCATTTCAGAATCTAGTGATTCTAGAAAGGTCACCACTAATGCCTCCTCAATCTCTTCAGCTACCTTTTTCAGAAACCTGATGCGAAGTCCATCTGGTCCAGGTTACTTATCTACCTTCAGACTTTTCAGCTTCCTAAGCAGCTTCTCCATAATAATAGCAACTCCACTCACTTCTGCCTCCCAACACTCTTGAATTGCTGGTGTACTGCTGATGTCTTCCACAGTGAAGAGAGACCAGACACAAAATACTTAATACTTTTGCACACAATTTCTTTGTCCCCCATTAATAGCTTTCTAGCATTACTTTCCAGCAGTCTGATATGCACTCTCCCTTCTTTTTCACCCTTTATATATCTGAAAAAAAACTTTCGGGATCGTCTTTTATTTTATTGGCCTGCTGACCTTCATATTTGATCTTTTTTCTACTTATTTCTTCCTTAACAAATAAAGCTAATCTTTAACTTTAGAATCGGTATTAGAATCAGAATCACATGGTCACAGGGAGAACGTACAAACTCCTTCCTGCCACTGCCTGTAAGGACTTTGTACGTCCCCCCTGAGACCACGTAGATTTCCTCTGGATGCTCTGGTTTCCTCCCACAGTCCAAAAATGTACCGGTTAGTGGGTTAATTGGCCATTGCCAATCGTCCCATGATTAGGCTCAGATTAAACTAGGGGATTGCTGGGCAGCGCGGCTCGAAGGATCGGAACGGCCTATTCCACACTGTATTTCAATAAATAAATCACTGGCATGTTGTGAAATTAGTTGTTTTGTGGCAGAAGTCCATGGAGTCAATGCCCATTCGGAAATCTGATGGTGCAGGGAGGAAGCTGTTTCTGAAACATTGAATGTATGTCTTCAGGCTCCTGTATCTTCTCTTTAATATCACTTTGTAATTTAATATTTCATCTACACTGCTAATAATGATGTCTATTTTTAAGACTGACAGTGCTGAATACATAGTTTCCTAAAATAAATACACTGAACAGTTGTATTGACAGCACAGATGCTGTTGGGAACCCACTGGTCACATCTGCCTGTCATTGCACCCTTCTCTCTTGTTATTTTCTAATTAACAGCAATTTGCTGTGCAGAGGATATTTCCAACTGTGGATGTGGAGAGGATGTTTCCAATTGTGGATGTGGTGAGGGTATTTCCAATTGTGGATGTGGTGAGGGTATTTCCAATTGTGGATGTGAAGAGGATGTTTCCAACTGTGGATATGGAGAGGATGTTTCCAATTGTGGATGTGGTGAGGGTATTTCCAATTGTGGATGTGGAGAGGATGTTTCCAATTGTGGATGTGGTGAGGGTATTTCCAATTGTGGATGTGGAGAAGATGTTTCCAATTGTGGATGTGGAGAGGATGTTTCCAATTGTGGATGACTGCAGGACCAGAGGACAAAGCCCTCAGAGTAGAGGGCTGTCTATTTAGAACAGAGATGAAGAGTCATTTGTTTAGGCAGAGGGTGGTGAATATGTGGAATTCATTGCCACAGATGGCTATGGAGGCCAAGATCATTGGGTATATTTAAAGCGAAGTTTAATAAGTTCTTGATTAGCCAGGGCATCAAATATTACAGGGAGAAAGCAGGAGAATGCAGTTGAGAGGGATAATAAATCAGCCATGATAGAATGGTGGACCAGCCTCAATGGGCCAAATGGCCTAATTCTGCTCCTATGTCTTATGGGCTTATGGGCTTATGGTCAAATCCACAAGGATTTTTCCTTTTCAACTGCTTAATAGGAAAGAATTTTTATCCAGAATTCTCCTTCTGCTAGCCCACCAAGTAACATCCACAAAAATAGAGATTCTGCAGATGTTGGAAATCCAAAGCAACACAGACAAAATGCTGAAGGAACTCAGAAGGTCAGACAGCATCTGTGGAAAAGAATAAATAGTTCTTTAAAGAATAAATAAACAGCCAAGACTCTTCATCAAAACTGGAAAGGAAGGAGGCAGAAACCAGAATAGGTGGGGTGGGGTGGGCTGGGTAAGGGAGATGGAGCGCAAGCTAACACTCACAACACGCTGGAGGAACTCAGCAGCCCGGGCAGCATCCGTGGAAACGATCAGTCGACGTTTCGGGCTGGAACCCTTTGTCAGGGCTGTAGGGGGAAGGGGCAGAGGCCCTATAAAGAAGGTGGGGGAGGGTGGGAAGGAGAAGGCTGGTAGGTTCAGTTGAAAAACCAGTAATTTGAAAGAGAAGGGGGTGGGGGAGGGGAAGCAGGGAGGGGATAGGCAGGAAAGGTGAAGAAGGAATAGGGGAAAACACAATGGGTAGTAGAAGGAGGCGGAACCATGAGGGAGGTGATAGACAGCTGGGGGAGGAGGCAGAGTGAAACAGGGATAGAGGAAGGGAGGGGGAGGGAATTGAAGTTGGAGAATTCTATGTTCATGTCAAGTGCAAGCTGACAGGGGATAGGTGAGACAGATAAGGGGGAGGTGGGTGCGTGGGGAAGGGGGGAATGAGGTGAGAAGCTGGGAGGTGACAAGTGAACAAGGTAAAGGGCTGAAGAAGAAGGAATCTGATCGGAGAGGCGAGTGGACCACGGGAGAAAGGGAAGGAGGAGGGGCACCTGAGGAAGATGACAGGCAGGTGAAGAGAAGAGAACAAGTAATGGAGGCCCCAGAATGGGAAATTGAAAGAGGGAGAAGGGGGATGTGGAGAAATCACCAGAAGTTAAAGAAACTGACGTTCACGCCATCAGGTTGGAGAGGGAATATGAGGTGTTGCTGCTCAGCCTGAGGGTGACCTCATCGTGACCACAGAGGAGGCTGATTTGTTGGAATGGAAGTGGGAAGTAAAGTTGAAATGAGTGGGCACTGGGAGAGCTAACCATAAACATTACAGAAAAAGTAGGAGGCATGACTGGTGATGTCAGTGGATGCTTCTAAAGCAGGTAATCTATAATAATGAGGAAGGATTATCTAAGGCTGTAGATCTGTTGGAAAGGTGGATAGAACATTGGCAATGTTAATCCTAGCCAGTGCTAGATGATGTATTTTGGAAGTCATATAAGGGGAGGACATACCCAATAAATTGGAGAGCACTACAAAATGGTGAGGATCAGAGAGACCTGAGGGGGTCAAATCAATTACTCCCTGAAAGAGGCAACACGATGATTTCTATAGATGTACCATGGAGAGCATTCTGACGGGTTTCATCACTGTCTGCTGCGGAAGGGCCACTGCACAGGATCAGTAAAAGCTGCAAAAGGTTGTAAGCTCAGCCAGCTCCATCATGGGGGCTGGCCTCCCAGTATCGAGGGCACTTTCAAATGGTGATTCCTCAAAAAGGCAGCATCAATCATGAAGGACCACCATCACCCAGGATATGCCCCCTTCTCATTCCTACCATCAAGTAGGAGGTACAGGAGCCTGAAGACACACACACACAACAATTCAGAAAAGCTTCTTCCACTCTGCCATCAGGTTTGTCAATGGACATTGAACCCATGAACACTCATCACCATCATTATCATGTGCCGTGTCATATGACGTGGGCAATCACGGTCTTTCCATGACCATGATTGTTCTTGGTGAATTTTTCTACAGAAGTGGTTTGCCATTGCCTTCTTCTGGGCAGTGTCTTTACAAGACGGGTAACCCCAGCTATAATGAGTACTCTTCACAGCTTGTCAGTGGTTACATACCAGGACTTGTGATCTGCACCAGATGCTCATACGACCATCCACCACCTGCTCCCATGGTTTCACGCGACGCTGATCGGAGGGCTAAGCAGGTGCTACACCTTGTCCAAGGGTGATCCGCAGGCTTGAGAAGTATTTTCACCCTGCCACCCCCATGAACACTACCTCAATCTTTTTTACTCTGTTTTTGCAATATTAACTATTACATTTTTTATATACTGTATATTTCTTACTGTAATTTAGTCTTTTTATTATGTATTGTAATATTTTGCTGCCACAAAACAACAAATTTCACTGCATATGCCAGCGATATTAAACATGATTCTGATAGGTGAAAGAGTTTAGAGGAGATTCACCCAGGGTTGCCTTGGTTAGAGGACTTTAGTTATTGGCGAAGATTGGATGTGTTGGGTTTGTTGTCCCTGGAGTGAAGAGGGCTGACAGGTGACCTGAAAATAATATATCAGATTATGAGACATGTAGATGGGGTAGATTTTCAGAATATATTTCCCAGGGCAGGGGTATCAAGACAAGAGGGCATAAGGTGAGAGGAAGGGCTTTTGAAGAAGAAATGAGGAGTAAGGTTTTTACACAGAGAGTGAAATAGGTCTGGAACTTGTTGTTAAAGGCAGTGATGGAATCTTCCCCACTCCCCACCACTGAATACATTTACAAGGAACACTGCCACAAGAAAGCAGCAACGATCAACAAAGACCTTCCCATCCAGGCCATGCTCTCTTCTCTCTACCACCATAGGGAAAGAGGTACAGGAGCCTCAGGTGCCTCACCACCAGGTTGAGGAACAATTATTACCCTGCATCTATTATGCTCCTCTACCCGGGAGGATAACTACACTCACCTCAACACTGAACTGATTCCACAACCTGTGGAAGCACTTTCAAGAACTCTACAACTCATTTACTCAGTGTTATTTTATTTGCACTGTTTGTCTTCTTTTGCACGTTGGCTGTGCGTTAGTCTTTGTCGGTTTAGATTTTGTAACATTCTATTCATTTCTTCTTTTCCTGTGAATACCTGCAAGAAAATGCACCTCGGAGTACTATATGGTAACATAAAACCATAAGACCTAGAAGTAGAAATAGGCCATTCAGCCTATCGAGTATGCTCTCGTCATTCCATCATGGATGAGTTATTATCCCTCTCAACCCCATTCTCCTGCCTTCTCCTCATAATCTTTGATTCCCTGACTAATCAAGAACCTATTAACCTCTGCTTTAAATATACTCAACGACTTGGTCTCCACAGCTGTCTGTGCCAATGAATTCGACAGGTCCCCTATCCTCTGGCTAAAGAAATTCCTCCTCATCTCTGTTTTGAGAGATACATGCAATTTCAATAGTCAATAGACAATAAACAATAGGTGCAGGAGTAGGCCATTCAGCCATTCATGCCTGCACAGCCAATAACTGTGATCATGGCTGATCATCCACAATCAATACCCCCTTCCTGCCTTCTCCCCATATCCCTTGATTCCACTATCTTTAAGAGCTCTATCTAATTCTCTCTTGAAAGCATCCGGAGAATTGGCCTCCACTGCCTTCTGAGGCAGAGCATTCAACATATCCACCACTCTCTGGGTGAAAAAGTTTTTCCTCAACTCCGTTCTAAATGGCCTACCCCTTATTCTTAAATTGTGGCCTCTGGTTCTGGACTCCCCCAACATTAGGAACGTGTTTCCTGCCTTTAGCGTGTCCAATCCCTTAATAATCCTATATGTTTCAATCAGATCCCCTCTCATCCTTCTAAATTCCAGTGTATACAAGCCCATTTGCTCCAATCTTTCGACATATGACAGTCCCGCCATCCCGGGAATTAACCTTGTGAACCTACGCTGCACTCCCTCAATAGCAAGAATGTCCTTCCTCAAATTTGGAGACCAAAACTGCACACAATACTCCAGGTGTGGTCTCACCAGGGCCCCCTACAACTGCAGAAGAAATTTACTTTGAAGTTTGAACTTTGAACATTCACTATGTTTGTGAGGCATGTAAACAGATAACCCAACCAGCAAGCTATAGAGGGACGAAATGGGCTGAGTGTAGATGGGCAGGAAGGTCAGAATGGCACAGACAGCCAAAGGGCCTTTTTCTCTGCTGTAGCACCCTATGGCTGTAGTACACTATGGCTCGATCATTTAGCTTAATCCAGAGTATTTGTGCATTTGAAGGAGGTTTAACATGGCACAGGCGTAGACAACAACGAGAGGATGATTTTTCAGGGATTCAGTGTGCAACTAGCCCTTCAGGCCGCACCACCCAGCAACCCACCAAGTTAATCTTACCCTAATCATGTTACAGCTTACAATGACCAATTAACCTACTAACCAGTACGTCTTTGGACTGTGGGAGGGAGGTGGAGCACTCGAAGGAAACCCACATGCACATGGGAAGGATGTACAGTCTTGCTGACAGAGATCGCGGATTTGAACCCCCACCTCCAACACTTCGTAATAGCGTCGCGCTAGCTGCTACACTACCATCGTAAGCAAGAGAGGTGTGGAGGAAAAGAGGGAGATTTGAGTATAAAAAGAAACAGAAAGTAGAAACAGAAGGCTATTCAGCCCTTTGTGTCTGTCCTACCACTCTCATGTCTAATCCTCTCCACGTTACCATTGTCCTGCTCTCTCCCGTTATCCCTTGTTGTCCTTTGAATCAAGAAAACTGTCCACCTGCTTCTACCACAAGAAAAGGCATTCATGCTCGAGACCCTCGCCACCCAGGCCATGCCATCCTCTCACTGCCACCATCAGGAAGGAGGTACAGGACTCGAGGTCCCACACTGCCAGGTTCAGGAACAGTTATTAACCCTCAACCATCCAGCTCCTGAACCAGTGTGGACAACTTCACGCACTCAACTCTGAACTGATTTCACAACCTATGAATTCACATTCGGTGACTCTATAACTCACGTTGTGATATTGTTTATTGGTTATTGTTTTTCTCTCAGCTCATGCTGGTACACTACCTCAGTTTTTCTTCTTTTCTTCCTCTCTTTTTGCTCTACTTAGTTAATTTAATTTTATGAATTTTATGCATACATTTCTTATTGTAATTCATAGTTTTTGAATTACATATTACAATGTACTGCTGCCTCAAAATAATAAACTTCACAACAAGTGCCAGTGATATTAAACCTGATCCTGATTCTCATTTATCAAGACCTCTTTATTGAGTATATAATGGGCATATTGGACTGGGATTTGCTTGTTCAATCATTTATAAACATTTACCATAGGAAAAGGTTTTTGCTTGTTGTATTGCAGTCAATGAATTCTTGACCTAATGTTGCAAATGTGGCCATCGATCCTTGCTCCATGTCAGAGCAAAGGGTAATGGAAGGAGGAGACCGAGAGACTGCCGATACTGGAATCTGCAATCTGAACTGGTGAAGGGAGTCGCTGAGGCTGGGCTGCGTGTGTAAAGGGCTATGGAGCTGGTGGATTTCTAAGAATTGTGGCCCACTCAAGGAATTAAGTACTTTCAAGTTCAAGTTTAGTATCATCTGACTACATATATACAAGCAAATGAAACAAAGTTCCTCTGGACCACGGCACACCCACAAAATGTACATCACAGCACATAACATTACCATAGATAACTTAAAGTATAATTCAAAAGTGCAGCATAGTTAAACAGTAAACAGCTTGCTGTCTGAGTGATGAGATCTCAGTGGTGCCAGGGTATTCATTAGTCTCACAGCCTGAGGGAAGAAGCTGTTCCCCAGTCTGACAGTCCTAGTCCTGATGCTCCTGAACCTCCTTCCTGGCGGTCGCGGGTCAGAGAGATTGTGGGACGGGTGCAAGGGAACCTCAATGGTGTTTCCGGTCCTTCACTTGCAATGGTAAAGCTCACAAAAGGGGTGGAAAGGGAGGAAACCCCGGTGATCCTCTTGGCGGTTTGTCGGTTTGCACTAATTTTGTAGATAGTAGTGACCATATTTTAATTTAATTTAAAATTGTTAACCGACTTGCTCCTGATGTTTGTGTTTCGTGTATTTAGCGAGTAAATAAACTTCTGTAGTTTCGTTAAAAAAGGAGAAAAGGGGAGTCAATGTTTTATGTCGAGACTCTTTCTCTGGGCTGAGGTAGAGTGGCCCAGGTCCATGTTCCTTCCTAAACACAAGCGGTTCTGCAGGTGCTGAAATCCAGAGTGACACACACAAAATGCTGGAGGTCAGTGGACATCCCTGGAGAGGAGTAAACAGTCGACATTTCGTGCCAAGAACCTTCATCAGGACTACTGCTCCTCACACCTCCTGCTGATCCACCTGGCATCATATGACATAGGAGCAGAATTAGGCCATTTGGCCCTTCGAGTCTACTCCACCATCACGGCTAATTCATTTTCTCTCTCAACTCCATTCTTCTGTTTTCTCCCCATAACCTTTGACATCATTACTCATCAAGAAACTATCAACCTCCACTTTAAATATACCCAATGAATTTTCCTCCACAGCTGTCTGTGGCCATGAATTCCACACATTCACCACCCTTTTGCTAAGAAAATTCCTTCCTCAACCCAATTCTGAAGGAGTGTTTATGCATTCTGAGGCTGTGCCCTCTGGGAAACATCCTCTCCCCTCATCCTTCTAAATTCCAGCGAGTACAGGCCCAGATCCATCAAATTTTCACTATATGTTAACCCTTTCATTTCTGGAATCATTCTCATGAACCTCCTCTGGATCTTCTCCAATGCCAGCACATCCTTCTTTAGAAAGGTGGCCCAAAACTGCTCACAATACTCCAAGTGCAACCTGACCAATGCCTTATAGAGCCTCAGACTTACTTCCTTTATGTTCTGGTCCTCTCAAAGTAAATGCTAACATTAATATTAGCATTACGGAGCCCAACCTTGACTATACCTAAAAATACCACTATCCTGCGGATACAGTTACTAGGATTTGCAACCATCTGCATAAAGAAATCGTTATTTTATTTTGTTTTTTGGAGATACAGCACTTCCAGCCCAATGAGCCTACACCACACAATTACACTCCTGTGATCAATTAATCTACTAACTTTGGACTGGGAGGAATTTGAAGCACCCAGAGAAAGGCCAAAGGGAGAATGTATAAACAAACAAACTCCTTACAGATAGTGACAAGGACTGAACCCAGGTCACTGGCACTGTAGTAACATTATGCTACACTACCATGATGCCACAAATCTCTCCTGCTGCCTGTCCAGATAGGTGAAGCACTGACCTGAAACTGTACCTCTTGTGTTCAAGACTTTGCAGGCAGAGAGAGCCACTCTGAGCTTCCACCTTCTCGATCCCTCTCTGTACTTCATACATGTGTTGACTGATCTCATGCATTCATTGCTGACAGCACAATCCCCGTATGAGGAACTTCTGATCAGAGTTGATCAGAGCATTGTGAGCAGCTTTGGGCCCCTTATCTAAGGAAGGATGTGCTGGCACTGGGGAGGAGATTACAGTTACCACCCATCAGGAGCTACAGAGCCCTGAAGACACTCAATGACTCAGGAACAGCTTCTGCTCCTTCTCCATCAGATGTCTAAATAGTCCCTGAACCAATAAGCAGTATCTTGCTATCCCTTTCTTTCACAATTTTATTTATTTTGTAATATTTTAGTGATTTATATCTTTGCAGTGTCCTGCTGCCACAAGACATTTCCCGTCCTAGAAAATGATGATAATAACCCTGATTCTGGTTCAGTGGAATTAATTTTCTCAGTAAATCAGACAGCATAAGCAAGGACCCCTCGCACCAGTCATTCTCTGTTAGTCAGAGAGTCATAGAGCACGACAGCATGCAAACAGGCCCTTCCTCCCATCTAGTCCATGCCATAAGACCACAAGGCCAGAAAATATAGGAGAAGAATTAGGCCATTTGGCCTATTTCATCATGACTGATCCATTTCACTCTCAGCCCCAATCTTCTGCCTTCTCCCACACATTTACACTCATGTGATCAATTAATCTACTAATTTTGGACTGGGAGGAATTTGAAGCACCCAGAGAAAGGCCATAGAGAGAACGTACAAACAAACAAACTCCTTACAGATAGTGGCAAGGACTGAACCCAGGTCACTGGCACTGTAGTAACATCATGCTACACTACCATGATGCCACAAATCTCTCCTGCTGTCTGTCCCGATGGGTGAAGCCCTGACTTGAAACTGTACCTCTTGTGTTCAAGACTTTGCAGGCAGAGAGAGCCGCTCTGAGCATCCACCTTCCTTCTTCGTGCCATGACTAATCAAGAATCTATCAAGCTCTGCTTTAAACATACCCAATGACTTGGCCTCCACAACCATCTGTGGCAATGAATTCCACAGATTCACCACCCTCTGGAAAAATAAATTTCTCCCTACCTCCATTCTAAATGGATGTCCCTCTATTCTGAGGCTGTGTCCTCTGGTCCTGGGCTCTCCCACATTAGGAATTGTCCTCTCCACAGCGCTAAACTATTAATCTGCCTACTCCCATCTCCCTGTACCCAGCCCATACCCCTTTCATCCATGTATGTACCCAAACTTCCCTGAAATGTTGCCATCGAACTTGCATCCACCACTTCCGTTGGCAGCTCTTCCCACACTCGCAAACCCTCCTAGTGAAGAAATTCCCCTCAGGTTACCTTTAAGTACATTACCTTTAAAAGTTTAAAGTAAATTTTATTATCAAAGTACATATATGTCTCCATATACTACCCTAAGATTCATTTTCTTGTGGGCATACTCAGCAAATCTATAGAATAGTGACTATAACAGGATCAATGAAAGATCAACCAGAGTGCAGAAGACAACAAACTGTGCAAATGCAAATATAAATAAATAGCAATAAATAATGAGGACATGAGGTAATGAGATAAAGAGTCCTTAAAGTGAAATCATTGCTTGTGGGAACATCTCAATGGCTGGGCAAGTGAGTGAAATTATCTCCTTTTGTTCAGGAGCCTGATGGTTGAGGAGTAGTAACTATTCTTGAACCTGGTGGTGCAGGTCCTGAGGCTCTTGCACCTTCTACCTGATTGCAGTAGCAAGAAGGGAGCATGACTTGAATGGTGGGGATCCATGAAGATGGATGCTGCTTTCCGACAACACCATTTCATGTAGATGTGCTCCATGGTTGGGAGGGTTTTACCTGTGTTGGACTGGGCCAAGTCCACTACCTTTGGTATGATTATCCTTTCAAGGTCGTTGGTGTTCCCATAACAAGCTGTGACGCATAGAGTCAGCACCCTCTTAACCTATGACCTCCAGCTTAAGTCTCACCAACCTGAGGAGAAAAAACCTGCTTGCATTCACCCTATCTAATTTTGGGTACCTTTATAATTTTGTATATCCTGTTGGGCAGAGGAGACAAAAGCTTGAAAGCACATACCAAGGACAGCTTCAATTTCAGTGCTATTGGTCTCTTGAATGGATCTCTCATACACTAAAGGACGAGCTCTTGGTCACCCAATTTACCTGTCATGGCTCTTTCACCTTATTTACCTGCTTGCACCACTCTCTCTCTAACTACAGCACGATAGGGAACCGAACTGAAGAGACGAAGGAAGGGGTGGTTGGCTCACAATTACAGAAAGCTTGTAGGCAGTGTGAGAGGGAAGGTAAGCAGGGATGTGCTCAGACCAATGGTTTGAGATGTGTCTATTTTAATGCAAGGACTATCATGAACAAAGCAGATGAGCTTAGAGTGTGGATCAGTACTTGGAGCTATGACGTTGTGGTCATTACAGAGACTTGGATGGCTCAGGGGCAGGAATGGCTACCAGGCTTCTGATGTTTCAGAAAGGACAGGGAGGGGGTCAAAAGAGGTGGAGGTGTGGCACTGTTGATCAGAGATAGTGTCACGGCTACAGAAAAGGAGAAAGTCATGGAGGGATTGTCTACTGAGTCTCTGTGGGTGGAAATCAGAAACAGGAAGGGGTCAATAACTTGACTGGGTGTTTTTATAGACTACCCAATAGTAACAGGAGCAGATAGAGGGACAGATGCTGGACAGGTGTAATAATAACGGGGTTGTTGTGGTGGGAGATTTTAGTTTCCCAAATATTGATTGGCATCTCCCTAGAGCAAGGGGTTTAGATGGAGTGGAGTTTGTTAGATGTGTTCAGGAAGCTTCCTGACACAACATGTAGATAAGCCTACAAGAGGAGAGGCTGTACTTGATCTGGTATCGGGAAATGAACCTGGTCAGATGTCAGGTCTCTGAGTGGGAGAGCATGTTGGAGATAGTGATCACAATTCTGTCTCCTTTACCATAGCATTGGAGAGGGATAGGAGCAGACAAGTGAGGAAAATGTTTAATTGGAATAAGGGGAAATATGCGGGTATCAGGCAGGAACTTGGAAGTATAAATTGGGAACAGATGTTCTCAGGGAAATGTACGGCAGAAATGTGGCAAATGTCCAGGGGATATTTGCGTGACGTTCTGCATAGGTATGTTCCAATGAGACAGTGGAAGGATGGTAGGGTACAGGAACCGTGGTGTACAAAGACTGTTGAAAATCTAATCAAGAAGAAAAGGAAAGCTTACAAAAGGTTCAAAAAACTAGGTAACGATAGAGATCTAGAAAATTATAAGGCTAGCAGGAAGGAGTTTAAGAATGAAAGTAGGAGAGCCAGAAAAGGCTATGAGAAGGCCTTGGTGAACAGGATTAAGGGAAACCCCAAGGCATTCTGCAAGTATGTGAAGAGCAAGAGGATGAGCTGTGTGAGAATAGGACCAATAAACTGTGACAGTGGAAATGTGTGTATGGACTTACAGCGGACTGAAAAGCTTGAGCACGTAGATATTAAGAAAGAGGATGTGCTGGAGCTTTTGGAAAGCAGCAAGTTGAATAAGTCACCGGGACTGGACGAGTTGTACCCCAGGCTACTGTGGGAGGTGAGGGTGGAGATTGCTGAGCCTCTGGCGATGATCTTTGCATCATCAATGGGGACGGGAGACGTTCTGGAGGATTGGAGGGTGGCGGATGTTGTTCCCTTATTCAAGAAAGGGGAGTAGAGATCGCCCAGAAAATTACAGACCAGTGAGTCTTACTTCCATGGTTGGTAAGATGATGAAGATCCTGAGAGGCAGGGTTTATGAACATTTGGAGAGGCATAATATGATTAGAAATAGTCAGCATGGCTTTGTCAAAGGCAGGTCGTGCCTTACGAGCCTGATTGAATTTTTTGAGGATGTGACTAAACACATTGATGAAGGTAGAGCAGTAGATTTAGTGTACATGGATTTCAGTAAGGCATTTGATAAAGTACCCCATGAAAGGCTTATTGAGGAAGTACGAAGGCATGGGGTCCAAGGGGACATTGTTTTGCGGATCCAGAACTGGCTTGCCCACAGAAGTCAAAGAGTGGTTGTAGATGGGTCATGTTCTTCATGGAGGTTGGTGACCAGTGCTGTGCCTCAGGGATCTGTTCTGCGACCCCTTCTCTTCGTAATTTTTATAAATGATCTGGATGAGGAAGTGGAGGGATGGGTTAGTAAATTTGCTGATGACACAAAGGTTGGGGGTGTTGTGGATAGTGTGGAGGACTGTCAGAGGTTACAACGGGACATTGATAGGATGCAAAACTGGGCTGAGAGGTGACAGATGGAGTTCAACCCAGATAAGTGTGAGGTGGTTCATTTTGGTAGGCCAAATATGATGGCAGAATATAGTATTAATGGTAAGACTCTTGGCAGTGTGGAGGATCAGAGGCACCTTGGGGTCTGAGTCCATAGGACACTCAAAGCTGCTGCACAGGTTGACTCTGTGGTTAAGAAGGCATATGGTGCATTGGCCTTCATCAACCGTAGGACTGAGTTTAAGAGCCAAAAAGTAATATTACAGCTGTACAGGACTCTGGTCAGACCCCACTTGGAGTACTGTGCTCAGTTCGATATATCTGAATGACATGTAAAGTTTTTCACTGTATTTTGGTACATCTGTCAATAGGAAATGAATTCCACAGGATTGAAAAAGGCTACAGAGGGTTATAGACTCCATTATGGGCACCAACCTCCCCGCCATCAAGGACACCTTCAAAGGGCAATGCCTCGAAAATGCAGCCTCCATCATTACAGATCCTTACCATCCTTTAATGCCACCATCAGGGGGGAGATACAAGAGCATGAAGACACACACTCTATATTTTAGGAACACACGTCAAAGTTGCTGGTGAACGCAGCAGGCCAAGCAGCATCTGTAGGAAGAGGTGCAGTCGACGTTTCAGGCCGAGACCCTTCGAAGTCCTGACGAAGGTCCTCTTTCCTACTTTACAGCGGAGACACTTTGCGGGTGTGAAGTGTTGTAGGACATACTAAAAGGGAAAGCAAATATCAACTGATACGTTTAAAACTTTCAGCAATCTACACCTCACCACCCACCTTTCACAGACTTTCTGTTTAAGGAGGTTAAGACAGTTCTCCGCACTTTCTTCAGCTTTGCACAGTTTCTGCTGGGGGAGGCAATGGGTGGGGGCCTGGAGCTTGGTGCCGACCTCCTGCAGTTGCTTTGGCTGGATGTTCTTTATCCACTCAGTCTTCCCAACCTGCAGAACAAAGTGAAGGTAATCAGTCAAGGGGCGCCACGGTAGGGTAGCAGTTAGCACAACTCTATTACGTCTCAGAGCATCAGAGTTCGGAGTGCAATTCTGGCACCATCTGTAAGAAGTTTGTACATCCTTAGTGTGAGTGCGTAGATTTCCTCCAGGTGCTCTGGTTTCCTCCCACAGTCCAAAGATGTACCGGTTACTTGGTTAATTAGTCATTATAAATTGTCCAGTGACTAGGCTAGGGGTAGTAGGTGGGTGCTGGGCCGTGCGGCTTGTCGGGCCGGAAAGCCTCTTCCATGATGTATCTCTAAATAAAAATAAATAAATAAAGTAATAAATAAGCATTCAACCCCTGGCAGGACAGGTGTCCCCACCTTCCACTAAATCAGAATGCTCAGCTTCAAAGCTCATTCAGGATTTTAGACCCAGAACCTTGGTTGACCTGACAGTGATTTCCTGAAGCCCCTCTTCCCTAAACAATTTGAGTGTCGCATGAACTGGGAGAAGAGGAAATAGGAAAGGTGGTTCTTCCAGTGGGATGTAGGCCAAACACAGGCAAGTGGAAATAGCTTAAAAGGGCATCTTGGCTGGCATGGGTGCAGATGGGAAAAAGGGCCTGTTTCATGCTATGAACTATCTGCTGTCTCTGGTGTCTCTACATCTAGACCTTGACCTTTCAAATCTCACCTCAGCCTTCACGTTAAAGGAAACTGTCCCTATCTATCCAAACTATCCTTGTGTCTGCACTCCTTCATCCTGGAACCCATTCTCATGGATCCTTTCTAAACCAGGTGTTCATGGACGCCTCGGTTAATGGTAGAGGTCTGTGGCATGTTCTAGACCTTCTCCAATGGGAAGTGGTTGAGGCAGATACAATACAATAACAGACAGCTGGACAGCTACATGGATGGGAAAAGTTTAGAAGGCTATGTGTTGAATGGTGAGGAAATGAATGGTCGTCATGGTTAGCACGGACCAACTGGGCCGAAGGGCCTGATTCTGCTCTATCACTCTGTCTTCACCTCGTTTTTACTGTGTGCTGACCAGAGTTGAAATCAATACTCCATTTGAGGCCAGTCAAGTATTGTATGTCTGGAATTGTCTGGAATGATTCCAGAAGACTGGAAAATTGCAAACGTCACTCCACTCTTCCAGAAGGGAGAGAGGCAGAAGAAAGGAAACTATAGGCCAGTTAGTCTGACCTCAGTGGCTGGGAAGATGTTGGAGTTGATTGTTAAGGATGTGGTTTCGGGATACTTGGAGGCATGTGATAAAATAGCATGGTCAGCATGGTTTCCTCAAGGGAATATCTTACCCGACAAATCTGCTGGAATTCTTTGAAGAAATAACAAGCAGGGTTGATAAAGGAGAATTGGTTGATGTCACGTATTGACCATCAGAAGGCCTTTGACAAAGTGCCCCAGATGAGGCTGCTTAACAAGCTACGAGCCCATGGTATTACAAGAAAGATTCTAGCATGGATAAAGCAGTGGCTGATTGGCAGGAGGCAAAGCGTGGGAATAAAGGGAGCCTTTTCTGGTTGGCTGCCAGTAACTAGTGGTGTTCCACAGGGGTCTGGATTGCAACCAATTCTTTTTACATTATTTGACAATGATTTGGATGATGGAGTTGATGGATTTGTTGCAAAGTTTGGAGACAATATTGAAGATAGGTGGAGGGGTAGATTGTTTTGAGGAAGTAGAGAAGGTACAGAAGGATTTAGGCAAATTAGGGGAATAGGCAAAGAAGTGGCAGATGGTATACAGTGTCGGGAAATGTATGGTCATGAACTTTAGAATGAAAAATGAAAGGGTTGTCTATTTTCTAAAGGAAGAAAATACCAAAAATTGAAATGTAAAGGGATTTGGAAGTCCTTGTGCAGAACACCTTAAAGGTTAATTTGCAGGTTGAGTCTGTGGTGAGGAAGGCAAATGTGATGATAGCTTTCATTTCAAGAAGACTAGAATATCAAAGCAAAGTTGTAATGTTCAGGCTTTATAAAGCATTGGTGAGGCCCCACTTGTATTGTGAGCAGGTTTGGGCCCCTTCTCTTAGAAAAGATGTGCTGAAACTGGAGAGGGGTCAAAGGAGGTTCATGAAAATAATTCCAGGTTTGAATGGCTTGTCATATGAAGAGCAGTTGATGGCTCTGGGCCTGTATTCACTGGAGTTCAGAAGAATGAGAGGTGACCTCATTGAAACATTTCGAATGGTGAAAGGCCTTGAGAGAGTGAATGTGGAGAGGATGTTTCCTATGGTGGGAAAGTCTAAGACCAGAGGAAACAGCCTCAGGATTGAGGGGTGTCCTTTTAGAATGGAGATGAGGAGGCATTTCTTTAGCCAGAGAGTGTATCTGTGGAATTATTTGCCACAGGCAATTGTGGAGGTCAAGTCCATATGTATGTTTAATGCAGAGCCTGATAGATTCTTCCGCTAATGCCCCACCTCCCCCTCGTACCCCATCCGTTATTTATTTATATACACACATTCTTTTTCTCTCTCTCTCCTTTTTCTCCCTCTGTCCCTCTGACTATACCCCTTGCCCATCCTCTGGGTTTTAACCCCCCCCCCCACCTTTCCTTCTCCCTGGACCTCCTGTCCCATGATCCTCTCATATCCCTTTTGCCAATCACCTGTCCGGCTCTCAGCTCCATCCCTCCCCCTCCTGTCTTCTCCTATCATTTTGGATCTCCCCCTCCCCCTCCCACTTTCAAATCTCTTACTAGCTCTTCCTTCAGTTAGTCCTGACGAAGGGTCTCGGCCCGAAACGTAGACTGTACCTCTTCCTAGAGATGCTGCCTGGCCTGCTGCATTCACCAGCAACTTTGATGTGTGTTGCTTGATAGATTCTTGACTGGTCAGGGCATGAGAAGTTTTGGGGAGAAGGCAGAAGATTGGAGCTGAGAGAAAAACTAGATCAGCCATGGTGAAATGGAGGAGCAGACTCGATGGGCCAAATGGCCCAATTGTGCTCCAATGTATTATGGTCTTACAGTATAACATAAGAATATGAACCAGAAGCAGGAGTCGGCCATTCGGCCTGTCAGCCTGATGCACCATTGAATAAGATCATGCCTGATCTGGTCATGGACACAGCTCCACCAACCTGCCTTTTCCCCAGAACCCTTAATTCTCCTGCTATACAAAAATCTATCTAACTGTGTCTTAAACAGATTTATAGATAGTCTCTATACCTTCCCTGGACAGAGAATCACACAGATTCACTATTCTCTGGGAAAAGCAGTTTCTCCTCATCTCTGTCCTAAATCTGCTCCCCCAAATCTTGAGGCTCTGTCCTGAAGTTCCAGTCTCACCTACCAGTTGAATCAATTTTCCTGCCTTCATCCTATCTACAAGATCTCCTCTCGTGCTTCTGAAATCCAGTGAGTATAGCTCCAGGTGACTCAATCTCTCCTCAGAGACAAACTGAATCCCCTCATCTCTGGAATCAATCTGGTGCATCTTCTCTGCACTGCCTCTGAAGTCAGTATATCTTTCCTCAAGTCAGGAGACCTAGAACTTCATGCAAGTATTACTACACTGAAGAAGTACTTCATTAGTTGTGATATTTTTTTGGATAGGCTTTATTTGTAAGTCTCCATGATATTCTTACCTCAGACTCCCGGAAACAGTTTACGAAGTCATCGAAGGAAATCCGTGACAAGCCAGCGATCCCTAAGCTGCAAAGGAAGAGATGAGTGTGGACACAGTCTGTAGTTTACCCACTGACAGGAAGAAATGTAACCCAAGGCTTGAGAGGAATCTTTGTGAGTTTGTGATTTTCAAGTTGTTTAACATAGAACAGTACAGGCACATTGTATTGTACGGAGGAACCGCATACGTTCATCCATTATGTGTCGTGTCGTATGACTTAGGTAATCACGGTCTTTCCATGACCATGATTGTTCTTGGCAAATTTTTCTACAGAAGTGGTTAGTGGACAATGTCTTTACAAGACGGGTACTCATATGGCCATCCACCACCTGCTCCCATGGGCACGTGACCCTGATCGGGGGGCTAAGCAGGTGCTACACCTTGTCCAAGGGTGACCCGCAGGCTAGAGAAGGGAAGGAGCACCTTACACCTCCTTTGGTAGAGACATAACTCCACCCTGCTACCCTAACCATATATGTAAGGGTTTTATGACAGCTGTCCTTGAGCCTGATATTCTCACCAATGAAATACAAACTTTACTGAAGTGGAGAGTATTCTATCAATCTTATTTGTCATCCCACCTGGGACAAAGTGCCATTCTCAACTGGAGCCCCACTGCCATCCTGAACACTCATATCCTCCCCCCAAACCCCTGGCCCCACAGGTCCACTGTAATGTCTACAAATTGCAGAGCGGTTACTCGGGTCCACTGTAACGTCTACAAATCGCAGAGCGGTTACTCAGGTCCACCGTAACGTCTACAGATCGCAGAGCGGTTACTCAGGTCCACCGTAACGTCTACAGATCGCAGAGCGGTTACTCAGCTCTGCTGTTCTGCCTTCCTGATGGCTGGTCCGTTTGCAGGTTGTGTCGCTGGGAAGTTGGCACCTATTGCACAACTCACGTGCCCTTGCACCAGCAGCCTTCATGCACCGTTTCAGCTGGGCACCTTGCTGAGTCAGTCCACCAGCAGGAAGGCAGGCTCGCTTCGCCACAGGATGCTATCTAACGTGAGACTTCTCCAAAATGCTTTCACAGAAACCTTAAATATAGAACTAAAAACAGTACAGCACATTACAGGCTGTGATGTGTAGGTCTTGTAACCTACTCTGAAATCACTCTAACCCTTCATTTGATAGCCCTCTATTCCAATATCATCCATGTGCCTATTTAAGAGTCTCTTAAATATCCCTAAAGTTTCTGCCTCTACCACCACCTCTGGCAGGGTGTTCCACACGCAGGCCACTCCCTGTGTGAAACACACAAAATGCTGGAGGAACTCAGCAGCTGTGGAGAACAATAAGGAGTTGACAATTCGGGCCGAGATCCTTCATCAGTACTCCACACACCATCTGATCTAGATACAAACTCCCAGGTGGATTTGAATCCACACTGCGACTTGGATCATGTTATAGTCTCAGAATTTCAGATAACCAGCCTTTCCTGTTTGTGAAAGAACTGGGCAGTTCCATTGAAAAGTCAACCATCTGCAACATTAACTCAGTTTTTCTCTTTCCACAGATGCTGCCTGGCCAGTTGGCCAATTCTTTCATGTGCTGTCTCTCTTTCTTTTTACATCATCCCTTGAGGCCCTCTGTTGTTTGGGATTGATAGATCTTTCATCCCAGCTGTCTACATCATACACAAGCCGGGCAGTATGATATGAAGAGCAAGCTGTTGTCCATTCAGCAGGCTTCCCCTCTCCACACACCTGATCAACCGAAAGGAATGGCAGAGACTGATACAGTTCAGTATAAGCAACATCACAGAAGTTGCCAGGCAGCAGTGAATTTAACGTAGGGCTGCCTTAGGGCCTCCAGCTCTGGATTATTCCTCAGTTTTCCTCATGACACCTTCCCCATGAGAAGGTATAGCCACAAGGCAGCGGAAGTCAGAGTTTTCCTTCTCGTAGATGAGCTGCCAACCACAGCTGATGAGCTCCATCTGCTCAAAGTGACTGGTTTTAGCGTGCCAGTAAGCTGCCTATGCCCATGCTCCTGTCAGTGGAAATGGTTCTGCTGCGTTTAATAGCAAAGCCACACATGAAGGCCAGGAGCTGGACTTGGTTGTCAGAGGCTATTTGAGATGCACGCCACTGGGAGCGTTTAATAGGTAGTGGGAGCTTGACCCACGACCACTCCCGGCGATAACAACCTTAAGGAACCCTAGCCCTAGTACATCCGTCCAATCAGATCAGACCAATTGTGCCACCTGCATACCTGAGTTACCGGGAAAGGTAAGGACTTCATTCCCTGGAGTTTAGGAGAATGAGGGAGATTTCACAGAGGTATATAAAATTACAAGGGTATAGATAAGGTAAATGCAGAAAGTCTTTTTCCACTGAGGTTGAGTGATATAAGAATTAGACATCATAACTTAAGAATGAAAGGTGAAATATTTAGAGGGATCCTGGGGGGTGAGACTAGAACTGGGGGTAATGGGTTCAGGCTGAATGGTTGAATATTTAAGGGGAACCTGAGAGGGAACTCTTCACTCAGCAACTGGTGAGAGTGTGGAATGAGCTGCCAGCAGAACTGGTGAATGTGAGTCTGATATAGTTACTTACAAGGAGTCTGGATAAGTATATGGGTAGGAGGGTTAGGGTGCAGGTGTGGGTCAATGCGGCCAGACAGATTAATAGCTATGCATGGACTAGATAGGCCAAGGGGCCTGTTACTGTACTAGAGTATTCTGTGACTGTCTCTAGATGGGCCAAATGGCCTGTTACTGTACTGGAGTGTTCTGTGACTATGATTCTACCTCTGGTGCTGATCTCATCACAGAAATTCCGCCAGTCTCTCCACACTCACCCTCTCTGTCACTCTGATATTCCCAGAATGAATGAGGGATCTTTGATTCAGAAGATTGACTCTTTCTCTCCCCGTAATTGCTGCCTGACTGTTGAGTGTTTCTGTGTGTTCTGCTTTTATTTTGGATTTCCAGCATCTGCATTATTTTGTCCATTATTACAACTGATATCTCAGCTTGCAGCATTGATAGATAGGGCCCCTACACTCCACACCCACCCCCACCCCCACCCCCATATCCCAGACAAGGTTTACCAGCAAAGAAGGAAGGAGGTACAGGAGCCTCAGGACCTACACCACCAGGTTCAGGAACAGTTATTACCCCTCAACCATCAGGTTCTTGAACTAGAGGGGTTAACTTCACTCAACATCACTTGTCCCATCACTGAACTGTTCCCATAACCTATGGACTCACTTTCAAGGAGTCTTCATCTCATGCTCTCAATATTTATTGCGTATTGATTATTTTTTTTTCTTTCTTTGTGTACTTGCTCAGTTTGCTGTCTTTTGCACATAGGTTGTCCACCCCATTGGTCCAGTCTTTCATTGATTCTATTATGATGATGGCAGTAAATGGCGACTCCTTTGCTTGTATCTTTGGAAACAGCTCTATTTCCATCTTTAATATCTTATTTTTCTCTTTCAGGGTTCTTTTGAAGACCCTGACCTGGGATTACACGCTGACTATGGTTCTTTGCGGGAATGGGACCCGCTCTTGGGGTTTCATAACTGGCCGTTGTTCGGCACGCCAAGGGTTCGGCCTAAGAGTTCAGCTTGGCTTTGGAGGCCTAGGATCTCTGGGCTCTGGAGATGGGTGGATTGAAGGTCGGTGTCACAACAGAAGACCCATGTGTCGTTGGGGGAGTCGGAATATCTACGGCTGTGTGCCCAGAGACTCGAGATCTTTGGGAACAGAGCTGGAAAAAAGCAACATAACGGACTTTTAACATTGTAAACCAGGGAGTTGTTTGTTATGTCTCCCCTCTCGCTGTGAAACGGAGACGGCTCTTTCTCCCTTATTAGGGAGAGAGAGAGCCTGTGTTATGTCGAATGCCGGGTGAACGATGTAGTCTTTGGATGACTGCAAGTTTGTCTTTACTGTTGCTTTTGCTGCACACCAAGTGCTCGGTGGTGGGTGCTGATGCTTTTTTTGCCAGTGTTGCTTGCTGCAGTTTACACGCAGGAGGGAGGGGAGCTGGGATGGCACTTTGGGGTTCTAACATGTCATTAATTCTTTGGGGCACTCCTCTGTTTTCATGGATAGTTGTAAAGAAAAAAGTATTTCAGGATGTATATTGTATACAATTCTCTGACATTAAATGTACATTTGAAAGCTTTGATTATTGGATTTATCGCATATGCCCGCTGAAATAAATCTTGGGGTTGCATATGGTGATATATATGTACTTTGATAATAAATTTACTTTGAACTTTGAATCCATGGGGAAGTAACCAGACATGCAGAACAAGCACTGAGCTCTGATCGTTTTTGTTTGGAGAATAGGCCTTTCCTCCCCAATGAGCTACACCACCCAGCAACCCACCAATTTAATCCAGTGTAATCTCAGCACCATTTACAATCACCAATTAACCTACTAACTACCAATTTAATCCAGCGTAATCTCAGCACCATTTACAATCACCAATTAACCTACTAACCACCAATTTAATCCAGCGTAATCTCAGCATCATTTACAATCACCAATTAACCTACTAACCACCAATTTAATCCAGCGTAATCTCAGCACCATTTACAATGACCAATTAACCTACTAGGCAGTACATTTTTGGACTACAGGAGGAAACCAGAGCACATTCACAGGGAGGACGTAGAAACTCCTTACAAACGGTGCCGGAATTGAACCTGAACTCTGAGTCACCAAGCGTCACTCCAGCTGCAGCAAAGGTCTGCTCAGAAGTGCAGTTAAAGGCAAAGTAGAAATATATCTGTTATTAATGTACGTACAGAATACATCACCATATACCAGTTTGAGATTCATCTTCTTGCAGGCATATACAGTAAAGGAAAGAAAGACAACAGAATTTATGTAAAACTGTACATAAATAAAGACTGACAAACAACCGATGTCCAAAGACAAACTATGCAATATATACTTTACATACCGTGTGTATGTATATAGATATACACATATATTAGTGAGAATAATAAAGATAATAGTTACCTGCCAAGGAGATTGTTAACTTGCTGAGTAGTTAAGTATCCACACAAATTCCATAGAATCCTTGTGAAGGCTTCCCTGCAGCAGCAGAATTAGTGAACATTCGGTAAGCGTCAGCAACAACAGTTGCAATTGTAACACACACAAAATGCTGGAGGGACTCAGCAGGTCAGGCAGAATCCATGGAGATGATTAAACAGTCAGCAGTTGGGGCTGAGGCCCTTCATCAGGCCCAGAAAGGAAAGGAGATAGCAGAATAAGGAGGTGGGGGGGGGGAGGGGAAGGAGTACAAGCTGGCAGGTGATAGGTGAGGCCCTGTGAGGAGGAATGTGGGTGGAGATGATGTGAGAAGCTGGGAGAGGATTGGTGAAAGAGGTAAAGGGCTGAAGAAGAAGGAATCTGATAGGAGATGAGAGTGGACCATGGGAGAAAGGGAAGGATAAGGACACCTGAGAGAGGTGAAGAGAAGAGAGAGGGTGAGAGGGGAGCCAGAATGGGGAGTGGAGAAGGAGAGAAGGGGGAAGGAGTGGAAAATGTCAGAAGTACCAAGGTGACAGTGATGTAGTTGTGTGGTTTCTTTAGATAATACAAAGTTTCAAGCTACTTCACGGGTAAGTTATTAAGTGCACTTTGGTGAAGGGGAGGTTTGGAGAAACCATAAAGGGAGGAGGGAGGAGCATGGATAGATGAGGAGGGGATTCCACACTTGGGGTCCTGACAGCAGATGGCATGGCTGTCTGTGGCAGGAGAGACGAGAATCAGGCAGAGGTGATGTAACACATAGAACATACAACATACAAGATGCAACATAGACCACTACAGCTTCAGCCCACAATGTTGAGCCACACCAATGAAATTAGTAATCAAATGGCCAACTATATGAATCCCTTCTGCCTTACACGATGTCCATATCCTTCCACTTTCCTCACATTCATGTGCCTATTTAAACATCTTGTAGAAGTCCCTAATGTTTCTGGCTCTACACCACCCCAGGCAGCACATTCCAGGCACCCACCACTCTGTGTGTAAAAAACCTACCCTTCACATGTCCTTCGAAATTACCCGCTCATTTAGACATTTCAACCTGGGAGAAAGATGCTGTCTATCTACTCTAGCAACAGGAATGCGGCAGATGCTGGAAATTCTCTACTCTAGTTATGCCTCTCATAATCTCTATCAAATCTCCCTTCAGCCTCCACTGCTCCAGAGAAAACAACCCGTGTTTGTCTAACCTTTCATGCTCTCTAATCCAGAGGCATCCTAGTAAACTTCTTTTATACCCTCTCAAAGCCTCGACATCCTTCCCATAATGGAGTGACCAGGACTCTATGCAATACTCCAAATGCAGCCTAACTATAAGACCATAGGACATAGGAGCAGAACTAGGCTATTTGGCCCAACAAGCCTGCTCCACCATTTCATCATAGCTGATCAATTTCCCTCTCAGCCCCAATCTCCTGCCTTCTTCCCGTATCCCTTCATGCCTTGACCAATCAAGATAAGTCATCTGCACTCGGTTTTCCATAGATAAGTCAAGAAGTAAGGTGCACTGAAGTAGATTGAGGAATCAGTTCTTTATTGTGCAAGAGGTTCATTCAAGAGTGATAACAGTGGGATAGAATTAAAAAGCTTGTTTAGTACAGATCAGATCATTACACAGTGCATTGGGGTAGATCAAGGTAAAACATTAACAAAATGCAGATTAAAGTGTTACAATTGCAGAGAAAGTGCAGTGCAGTCAGACAATAAGCTGCAACGTCATAACAAGGTAGATTATGAGGTCAAGAGTCCATCTTGTACTAGGGAACCATTCAATGGTTTTATAGCAGCAGGGTAGAAACTGTCCTTGAGCCTGGTGATATGCGCTTTCAGGCTTTCGTATCTTCTGCCCGATGGGAGAGGGGAGAACTGAGAATGTCTCGGGTAGGTGGCATCATCACCTCCTTACCATCAGTCTCTCTGACGAAGGGTCTCGGCAGTTCATTTCTCTCCATAGATGCTGCCTGACCTGCTGAAGTCCTCTGGCAGTTTGTGTGTGTTGTGATTAGTCATACTGCAACTCTTAGTCAGTGTAACAATAATTACCAACAACAATTAACGATGATGAACTGCTGACACATTCCACACATCCTGTGCTCTTTCATCATTTGCGGTAAATACTAACAACAATATTGCAAGACCCAGATGTGTGATTACACACAAAACGCTGGAGGAACACAGCAGGCCAGGCAGCATCTAATGGAAAAGAGTAAAGAGTCAACATTTTGGGCTGAGACTCTACATCAGCACTGGAAAAAACCAGATTAGAGTTCAGAGTGGTGGGGGGGAGGAGAGGAAGAAGTACAGGGTGGTGGGTGGGAGGTGAAACCTGGAGAGGGGAGCGGTGAACTAAAGAGCTGGGAAGTTGACTGGTGAAAGAGATACAGGGCTGGAGAAGGGGGAATCTGATAGGAGAGGACAGATAGTCAGGGAAGAAAGGGAAAGGGAAGAAGCACCAGAGAGAGGTGATGGGTGGGTAGGGAGATAAGATGAGAGAGGGAAATGGGAAAAGAGAATGGTGAAGGAGAATGGGGGTGCAATTACCAAGTTTGAGAAATTGATGTTCATGCCATCAGGTTGGAAACTACTCAGATGGAATATAAGGTGTGGCTCCTTCAATCTGAGTGTCGCCTCATCATGGCGGTAGTGGAGGCCATTGACTAACATGTTGGAATGGGAATCTCTATTCCCATTTCCCTCTCTCACCTTATCTGCTTACCGGCCCATCACCTCTTTCTGGTGCTCCTCTGCCTTCCCTTTCTCCCCTGGCTTTCCGTTCTGTCCTATCAGATTCCCCCTTTTCCAACCCTTTATCTCATTCACCAATTGACTTCCCAGCTCTTCGCTTCACCCCTCCCCATCTCCTGCTTTCACCTGTCACACACTACCTTGTACTTCTTCCTCCCCTCCCCCCACCTTCCTACACTAACCTCTAATCCGATTCTTTCCAGTTCTGATGAAGGGTGTCAGCCCAAAACATTGACGGTTCACTCTTCTCCATAGCCTGGCCTGCTGTGTTCCTCCAGCATTTTGTGTGTATTACTTTCATTTCCAGCATCTGCAGATTATCTCTTGTTCCAGATGTGCTTTCATTGCTTTGACACAATATTCCGTCGGCACACTCCAAGCTGGAAATAAATCCCTGTACTGAACGCCATCCTTCAGAGCATCTGTCTCTCTCTCTCTCTCTTTTAAAGGAAGCCATGGTAGAACTGATGACTTACTTTGAAACTATGCCTCTTCCCTCAGGATCGTTTGCCTGGAACAAGTGCCGGACTGCAGGGAAGTTGGAGTACAGCTTTTCCCTGATCAGCATGCTGACCTAATGTTTCAATGACCAGAGAACACTGTGTTAGAGTCCGGCTAATAAACTACAGTATAATGAGCATTCTCATCATTCTGTATACACACGCACACACACACACTGACACACACACACACAAACACACACACACAAACACACACACACTGACACACACACACACTCACACATACACTCACACACACAGAGGCACAAAGGATTTACAGACACACCTCAAGTTCACATATGGACAGAACACACACATCAACACACAGAGGCAGATTTTACACACACACACACACACACACACACACACACAGACATTCACACACAACATGCCCACACATCACACACATACACATGTACACAAATACATACACACAGACACTTACACACACACACACACACACAAATGTAATGCAACAATAGTAATTTGCTTTTCTGTGGGGCTTCCTCAGCACACCATACACAATCTCTGCAGTGGTGAACAGAGTGAACTGGGTAGGTATCTAACCTCACCCTTCTGTGTTAAATAGCTTGCGAAACAGTAACCAACAAACTTCAGCCTCAGATCAGTAACCCTTCATCCGAACTGATAAAAAATTGAATTTTAAGCAGAGATGTGGGGAAATTGGAGGGGAAGTAGGAGAGAGAACAAAAGACAAGGTGTGTAATGGGGGAGAGATTGCATTGTGAAAGAGGTGATGAGCTGGGAAGTAAAGAGAGAGCAGTTGGTTCTAGAGGAAGATCCAATGAATTTGCAGAATCTCGAACACTGACCACTGTCTGAAGGGGTTCACGTTTCTGATCTGACTCGTGCAGTTTGAAAGATTATAAAGGCTTCACAGTGAAAGATGTTTCTTCCCCCAGGCCACTAGGCTTCTGAACTCTCTGCCACATCGTATTCTAAGTGTCATTGATTAATCTGTTCTGTACCTTACAGTATTTATTACTTCAGTTTATTTATGTGTCATTTGTCTGTGGATTTAATCTTTACCCTAAGTTTTGTGTGTTATGTGTATTACTGTGCTTTACACCCTGGTTCAAAGAAACATTGTCTCATTTCTATATACATTATGTGGTTATATATGCCGTCACATGTAGCATGCTGTAGGGTTTCACTGCTGTGTAACATGATGTAAGGTTTCACTGATAATGTAATGGTTTCTCTGTAGCAACAACGTTTGGGTTATGACTAGAGATAACGGGGTTTAGAATGCAGTTGTTCTTTCTTTTGAGTCTGGAAGAGAGGTTTTCGCGGTCTTTGGTCGGCGAGAGGAGAAGAAGGAAGCCGCGTGGTAGACCACCGGATGGAGTGGACTGGGAGTGAGGGTCTGAAGGTCGGCGACACTCAGAGGAGGTCGATGGTTGATGAATGGCCGTATCTGTGAGCTCTAACGTGCACCTTTGACTTTTCTCTTAAAATGGGCCCTTTTTCTTTTTACTGTATTTTCTTTACTAACCCTCTATCCAGATTAGGATTTATAAAGTTCAACCAGTTAATTGCATATGGTGTACTGTCTGATATTTTGAGGTGCGGATTTGTAACCGGGCAACACATCACGCGGCATCCACACAAACGAGATTTCTCAGTTTGGCCGGGCCAGAAGCTGTCTTCCCCTAGACGAACACGTGCTGGCCGAGCCTGAGACTTATGTACATTTATAGTTAAAGGACAATAAGCTTTACTTGGCTTGAGAGATGAGTGCCTTTGCTTAAGCTGGAGTTTCAGTGGGATAGTACAGGGTCCAGTGCGAAGGCTCTGTGCAGGGAAGGGGCTGTATTATTTTTATATTCATTTAGAGGTACAGCACTAAGCAGGCCTCTCCGGTCCACTGAGCCGTATCGCCCAACACCCCTTTAACTGTAACCTTAGCCTTATCATGGGACAATTTACAACTTACTAACTGCTATGTCTTTGGACTGTGGGAGGAAACTAGAGCAATGGGGAGAAACCCATGTGCACACAGGAAGAATGACATAAACTTGCTTACAGAGGAGACTGGGATTGTCACCATGCCGTTTCTCAAAAACTAAATTTAAAAAAAAAATGAAAGGCCGGTAGGTGGGAAATGAGGACGTGATATACTGCTGTGGTTTTGCGCAGGAGAGGAAGGAGGCTGGGAAATGAAAGCCCTGTCAGAGAACAGAAACCTCTTCATTCAATCCCTCCTTCCACCTTTCCTTTGTTGTATATTTGCTTAAAACAATTCATCTCTAACAAAGCTGATGGTTTCTCTCACCATGGATGCTGACTGACCTATTGAGAGCTTTCAACAGCTGGAATTGGAATTGTTGTATTATTGTCACAGATACAGTACTGAGATACAGTGAAAAACGTACATGCCATCCATACAGGTCAGATCATTACACACAGTATTGAGACAGAACAAGATAAAACAACAACAGAACAGTTACAGAGAAAGTGCAATGAAGGCAGACAATAAGGTGCAAGCATAATGAGGTGGTGAGGTGTTTTAGTGGTTTATTTCAGAATTTCAGCATCTGCAGGATTTTATATCCCATAGCACCAGGTTTATTTTGACCCCACCCCCACCACTTTCCCCTTTGTACATCTCCTGCAATCAGATCCGGTGATGAAGAAACAGTCCCCACCGTCTCCTGGCCAACATCACCACCCCCTGTACCATTCAGCCTCTTTGTCTTCATCCTATTACAATTTACCTACTCCCTCCACCCCTCCCCCTTTCTGCAACTTAAGACGTTTGGTCTCCAACCTTTCTGAGTTTAGATGGAAGATTAATTCTGTTTCTCTTGCCCCCAGCCCTGCCTGAGCTGTTGAGGTAGGATCGTGATGGTCTAAATCACTTTCAGTATGGGGGATTGGTGAAGAACGGGATCCTAGACAAGATCTCTGCACCAACCTTGGTCATATCGTTTGCCAGTGTGGGTGACAGTGCCATGGAGAATCGGCCCATCGCGGTGTGAGCTCGAAACTTTTCATCATTGTTCTTTAGCAGCCCTGCAGCGGAACAGAGAAGTTCAGGGTTAATGACATCAGCGGTGATATGGAAAGGGAACAGGCAGTCAGACCATATCCCATAGTGAATCACATCGGATAATGGTTCTAAAACAGAAGTCAGCAATGATCATGTTCCCAGTATTCAAGCTTGCACTCAACATCAGTAAGACCAAGGAACTGGTTGTGGAATTCAGGAAGGGGGAAGTTGAGGGTCACACACCAGTCCTCACTGAGTGATCAGCAGTGCAAAGGGTGAGCAATTTCAAGTTCTTGGGTGTCAACATTCCTGAAGATCTATCCTGGGCCCAACATAGTGATGCAATTACAAAGATGACACGACAGCGACTATATTCACTAGGAGTTTGGGGAAAATTGATATGTCACCAAAGACTCCAGCAAATCTCTACCGTGGAGAACATTGCAACCCTCTGGTATAGTGGGGTCACTGCACAGGATCAGATCGAGCTGCAGGAGGCTGCAAACTCAGCCAGCTCCATCATGGGCACTAGCGTTCTCAGCGTCCTTGGACATCTTCAAAAGGCGATGCCTCAGAATGGTGGCATCCACCATTAGGGACCCTCGTCACCCAGGACATGCCCTCTCCTCAATACTACCATCAAGGAGGAGGTACAGGAGTCTGAAAACACACACTTAACAGTTTAAGAATTGCTTCTTCCCCTCTGCCATCAGAATTCTGAATGGACCATGAATCCAGGAATGCTACATCACTACGTTTTTCTCAGTTTTTGCTCTGTTTTGTGTTACTTTTAAAATGTAATATTTGTATTTATATTTTCTTATTGTAATTTATAGATCTTTATTATTTTGCATTGCAATGTACTGCAGCCACATAACAACAAATTTTATGACATGTGCCAGTGATTTTGAATCTGAATCTGATTGATCCCTGAAAACAGGATAAGTGCTACACCTGCCCCCATGCCTCCTCCTCACCACTATTCACAGCCCCAAACAGTCCTTCAAGGTGAGGCAACACTTCACCTGTGAGTCTGTCAGGGTCACCTACTGCATCTACTGCAGATCCTCTACATCAGTGAGACCTCACCTGACATGGACTGGAGGACTGCTTTGTTGACAACCTTTGCTCCATCCACAACAAGCAGGACTTCCCAGTGACCAAGCATATTAATTCCATTCCAACGAGTTGGTCCATGGCTTCCTCTACTGTCACAATGAAGTTACTCTCCGGTTGGAGGAGCAACACCTCATATTCCATCCTGGTAGCCTCAAACCTGATGGCATAAACATTGATTTCTCCAACTTCTGGAAATTTCTCTCCCCCTACCCCTTCTCTCTTTTTCCATTCCCTGTTCTGTCTCCATTCTTACCCATTCTCTTCTCCTCACGTGCCCACTGCCTCCCTTTGGTTCCCCCCTCTCCTTCCATTTCTCCCCAGCACATTCTCCTCTCCAATCAAATTCCTTCTTCTTCAGCCCTTTACCTTTTCCACCAATCACCTCCTAGCTTTTTACCGATAGCACCTCCCTACCCATCTACCTTCACCCTCATCTGCCCTTACCTATCACCTCCCAGCTTCTCCTCCTTCCCCTCCTTTTATGTTTTTATTCCAACTCCTGTCCCCCTTTCTTTCCAGTCCTGATTCAAGGTCTCCACCTTCTATTCTGAGGTTGTGCCACCTGGTCCTAGACTCTTCCTCCATAGGAAACATCCTATCAACCTCCATTCTATCTGGGCCTGTGAATATCTCATAGGATTCAATGAGATTGCACCCCATTCTTCGAAACTCCACTGAGAACAGGTCCCGGGCCATAAAACGCTCCTCAGAAACTAAAGACTTGGCCTCCACAGCCGCTCGTGGCAACAGATTCCACGGATTTGCCACCCTCTGACTAAAGTTTCTCCGCCTCTCAGTTCTAAGTGGACGTCTCTCAATCCTGAAGTCGTGCCCTCTTGTCCTAGACTCCCCTTCCATGGGAAATAACTTTGCCATATCTAATCAGTTCAGACCTTTTAACATTCGGAATGTTTCTATGAGATCCCCCCTCATTCTCCCAAACTCCAGGGAATACAGCCCAAGAGCTGCCAGATATTCCTCATACGGTAACCCTTTCATTCCTGGAATCATTCTCTGACTCTTCTCTGAACCCTCTCCAATGTCAGCATACCCTTTCTAAAATAAGGAGCCCAAAACTGCACACAATACTCCAAGTGTGGTCTCATGAGTGTCTTATAGAGCATCAACATCACATCCCTGCTCTTATATTCTATACCTCTAGAAATGAACGCCAATGTTGCATTCGCCTTCTTCACCACCGACTCAACCTGGAGATTAACCCAAGGACTCCCAAGTCCCTTTGCATCTCTGCATTTTGAATTCTCTCCCAATCTAAATAATAGTCTGCCCGTTTATTTCTTCCACCAAAGTGCATGACCATACACTTTCTAACATTGTATTTCATTTGCCACTTCTTTGCCCATTCCCCTAAACTATCTAAGTCTCTCTGCAGGCTCTCTGTTTCCTCAACACTACCCGCTCCTCCACCTATCTATGTATCATCGGCAAATTTAGCCACAAATCCATTAATACATAGTCCAAATCACTGACATAACATCATAAAAAGCAACGGTCCCAACACCCGTCCCCTGTGGAACTCCAGTGGTAACCAGCAGCCAGCCAGAATAGGATCCCTTTATTCCCACTCTCTATTTTCTGTCGATCAGCCAATGCTCCACCCATGCTAGTAACTTCCCTGTAATTGCATGGGCTTTTATCTTGCTAAGCAGCCTCACGTGCAGCACCTTGTCAAAGGCCTTCTGAAAATCCAAGTGCACCACATCTACTACATCTCCTTTGTCTACCCTGCTTGTAATTTCCTCAAAGAATTGCAGTAGATTTTTCAGGCAGGATTTTCCTTTCAGGAAACCATGCTGGCTTTGCCCGATCTTGTCGTGTGCCTCCAGGCGCTCTGAGGAGCCCAAAACTGTTCACAATACTCCAAGTGCGATCTGACAAATGTCTCAGCATTATATCCTAGCTTTTATATTCTAGTGCTGTCGGAATGAATGCCATCATTATTGTCAGCAGGGTTAAACAACAGGGATTCAGACCCTTTGGCTCAACATGCCCATGATGACCCAGAAGTCTGTCCATCACTTTTACTGCATTCAGCAGTCTCTTAGGGTCTCCTGTACATTGGAAAGATCAAATACAGATTGTGTGTTCCCTCTGCAAAACACATCCATTCTGTCAGCAAGAGTAATCCTGAGCTTCCTGACACCTTTTCCTCCAGTTCCCATCTCCACTTTGAGCTCCTCTGTCTTTGATCTTCACTCTTACAATGAAAATGAAATAGATTAGAGAGCATGTGTTATAACGAGAAATTGGACAAACTTGGGTTGTTTTCTCTGGAGCAGTGGAGGCTGAGAGGAGATCTGATAGAGATTTATAAGACTGTGAGAAGCTTACATGGAGTAGAAAGACAGTATCTTTTTCCCAGGGTCGAAATGTCTAATACCAGACAGCATGCACTTAAGGTGAGAGGGGGTAATTTCAGAGGAGATATGAGGAGCAAGGTTTTTACACGGAGATTGCTGGGTGCTGGGAATGCACTGCCTGGGGTGGTGGGAGGGGCAAAAAAACATGAGGGATTTTTAAGAGACAATTACACAGACACATGAACGTAAGGAAAATAGACGTTGTGTAGGCAAAAGGGATTAGTTTAGTAGTTCACTTGATTACTAACTTATTTGGTTCGGCTCAACATTGTGGGCTGTACTGTTCTATATTCTATGTTTAAAGAGAGCCAACATAAGGTTGAGAAATGGAACCTCACCCTCCTTCTCGATAATTGCAACCCTTGGGACTGAGAATCTGAATCAGGCTTATTATCACTGACATATTTTGTGAAGTTTGTTGTTCTGTGGCAGCAGTACAAGTGCATAGCATAAAAATTACAATAAGATAGAAGAGAAACAGGTTGTGCAAAAAGCAGACAGCAAAATAGTGAGGTGGTGTTCACGGGTTCAAGGACCGTTCATAAATCTGATGGCGGAGGGGAAGAAACTGTATCTAAAATGTTGAGTGTGTGTCTTCAGGCTCCTGTACCTCCTCCCTGAAGGTAGCAATGAGAGGGCAAGTCCTAGGTGATTGGAGGTTCTTAATGATGGATACCACCTTCCTGAGACACCACCTTTTGAAGATGTCCTCGATGCTGGGGAGGCTAGTGCCCATGATGGAGCTGGCTGAGTTTACAACTTTCTGCAGCTTTTTCCGATCCTGTGCAGAACCCCCTCCACACCAGATGGCGACGCAACCAATCAGAATGCTCTCCATGGTGGACATGCTCTCTGCAGAAATTTGCTAGAGTCTTTGGCGACATATCCAATCTTCTCAAACTAATAAAATATAGCTGCTGCCATGCCTTCTTCATAATTGCATCAATATGTTGGGTCCAGGATAGATCTTCAGAGATGTTACACCTAGGAACTTGAAGCTGCTCACCCTTTCCACTGCTGACCCTTCTCCTGATATCCTCTTCCGGAAGTCCACAATCAGTTCCTTGGTCTTACCAACACTGAGTGCAAGGCTGTTGTTGACTTGAAGTTGGATTCAACAGTTTCAGGTAAGCTGCTTAGAGCAATACACATAAAATTCTGGAGGAACTTAGCATGTCAGGCAGCACCTCTGGAGAGGAATAAACCATTGGCATTTTGGCCCGAGTCCCTTCATCAGATTTATTTCATCGGCCCAAAATGCCAACTGTTTATTCCCACCCCACCCCCCACAAATACCGTCTGACCTGCTGAGCTCCTCCAGCATCTTGTGTGTGTTCCCCAAGATTTCCAGCATCTGTAGAATCTCTTTTGTCTCAGGTAACCTGCCTTTCCTGTTTGAACTAGTTTTAGATAGGTGAAGAGAATGGGCAAAGAGTTGGTGAATGGTCCGTAGCAAAACAACAAATTTCATGGGTTCATTGTCCTTTCAGAAATTGGATGGCAGAGGGGAAGAAGCTGCTCCTGAAATGTTGAGTATGTGTCTTCTGAAACCTGTACCTCCTCCCTGATGGTAGCAATGAGAAGAGGGCATGTCCTGAGTGCTGGGGTCCTTCATGATAGATGTTGCCTTTCTGAGACATCACCTTTTGAAGATGCCCTCAATGCTGGGGAGGCTAGTGCCCATGATGGAACTGGCTGAATTTACAACACTCTGCAAGTTTTTCCAGTCCTGTGCAGTGGTCCCACCATACCAGACGGTGATGCAACCCAGTTAGAATGCTCTCCACAGTACATCTGTACAAATTTGTGAGTGTCTTTGGTGACGTACCCAGTCTCCTCAAACTCAGAATCGGAATCAGGTTTAATATCACTGGCACTTGTCATGGTTTGCACATTTTGTGGCAGCAGTACAATGAAATACATAATGATGGAGAAAAAAACTGTGAATTACAGTAAGTATGATTACAATTATATATATATATTAAATAAGTAGCGCAAAAATAGAAATAAAAAAGTAGTGAGATAATGTTCATTGATTCAATTTCCATCCAGAAATCTGATGGCAGAGGGGAAGAAGCTGTTCCTGAATCATTGAGTGTGTGTCTTCAGGCTCCTGTACCTCCTCCCTGATGATACCAATGAGAACAAGGCATGACCTGGGTGATGGGGGTCCTTAATAATGGATGCCAGCTTTTTCTGTCATTGCACCTTGAAGATGTCCGGGATACTATGAAGGCTAGAGCTCATGATGGAGCTGATGAAGTTTACAACTCTCTGCAGCTTACTTCAATCCTGTGCAGTAGCCCTTTCGTCTCCCCCACATGGAGCCAAGTTACATCTGCAGAAAGAAATATAGCCACTGTCATGCCTTCTTTGGAGCAGCATCAATACATTGGATCCAGGTTAGATCCTCAGAGATATTGATACCTAGGATCTTGAAATTGCTCAGTCTTTCCACTTCTGACCCCTCTATGCATACTATGCATACCTCTCTACGCTCTGTGTTCCCTCATCTTACCCTTTCTGAAGTCCAGAATCAATTCCTTGGTCTTACTGGCATTAAGTGCAAGGTTGTTGTTATGACACACTCAAACAGCTGATTTATCTCACTCCTTTACGCCTTCTTGTCACCCCCTGAAATTCTGCCAACAATAGTTCTGCTGCCGGCAAATTTATAGATGGTGTCTGATCAGTGCGTGAGTGTAGAGAGTAGAGCAGTGGCCTAAGCACGCGTCCTTGAAGTGAGCCAGTGTTGATTGTCAGCGAGGAGATGTTATTTCCAATCCGCTCAGAGACGGCTAGAGCTTTTTCTTCTATTTCTCCCTTTCTATCCCATCTTTCTAAATTTCAATCCTTCTCTCGCCATTCTTGCTTTCCTTCTTTTCCCTCATCCCTAAGTAAGAAGCTGTTCAGCTGGTCAGGGAACATCAGTGCAATGCTTCATAACCAGAAACAATCCCCCTACATCTGTCACCGCCGTTCTGCCTCACTCACTCTGAAGTTCCAGCTCATTCAAGAGATTCTGAGGGTTAATGTGTGAGAGAGTTTGAAGGCTCTGGGCCTGTACTTATTGGAGTTTAGAAGAAATGGGGGCCAGGGTGGGGGCGGGGGGAGGGAGTCTCATTGAAGCCTATCGAATATTGAAAGGCCTCAATAGAATGGATGTGGAGAGGATGTTTCCTATGTGTGAGCCTAGGACCAGAGGACACATCCTCAGAATAGATGGATGTCCATTTAGAATAGAGATGAGGAAGAATTCATTTAGCCCGAGGGTGGTGAATTTGTGGAATTCATTGGCACAGCTGCTGTGGAGGCCATGTCATTCAGTATACATAGGGAGACTGTTTTTGGAGGTTGATAGGTTCTGGATTAGTCAGGGTCTCAAAGGTTATGGGAAGACGGCAGGAGAATGGAGATGAGAGGGATTATAATTCAGCTATGATGGAATGGCAGAGCAGACTCGATGGGCTAAATGGTCTAATTCTGCTCCTATGTCTTATGGTGTTATGGAAATCTGGAGTAACACACACAAAATGCTAGAGGAACTCAGCAGGTCAGGCTCATGCATAGAGGGGAGCAAAGACTCGACATTTCAGGCCAAGACCCTTCAAGGAAAAGGGTAGAAGCCAGAATAAAATGGTGGGAGGAATACAAACTGGCAGGTGATCGGTGAATGCAGGTGAGGAGAGGGAAGAAGCCAGGAGGTGTTAGGTGGAAGAGTTAAAGGGCTGACATAACAGAAATGTGATAGGAGAGTGTGGTTTTCTGCTTTTATTTCAGATTTTCAGCATCTGCAGTGCTTGCCCTTTCATTTTGCCATCTTTATTTCATTTCCCTCTTTCCCCTCAGGGGCAGAAGGATCCACTGGCAGGAGGCGGGATTGGGAGCCTGTGACAAGCACGGGAAATTTACACGGATGCTGCCAGGACTTGAGGACCTGAGTTATAGGGAAAGGTTGGGACTTTATTTCCTGGGGTGTAGGAGAATGAGGGGAGATTTGATAAAGATATACAAAATGATGAGAGGTATAGATAGAGTAAATGTAAACAGCTTTTTCCACTGAGCTTGGGTGAAACTAGAACTAGAAGCCAAGGGTTAAGGGTGAAAGGTGAAATGTTTAAGGGGAACCTGGGGGAATTTCTTCACTCAGAGGGAAGTGAGAGTGTGGAACGAGCTGCCAGTGGGAGTGGTGGATACTGGCTCAGTTGGAACATTGTATGAGAAACTCTGATTGGTATATGAATGAGAAAGGATGGAGATCTATGGCCCAGGTGAAAATAATTGGGATGGGACGTGGCAAAAAAAAAGCAGGATGAAGGGTCTCAGCCCGAAACATCAACTGTATTCTTTTCCATAGATGCTGCCTGGCCTGCAGAGTTCCTCCAACATTTTGTGTGTGTAGCATAGACTAGATGGTCTGAAGGGCCCCTTTCTGTGTTGTAGTGCTCGATGACTCTGTGACAAAGCACGTTCCCCATGAATTGACCGGATTAGTTTAAATGGTCAAGTAGATTGCTCACTGTCCCTCATTCAAATCTTTATAGAATTTGTTTTTCTCTCCTTTCTTTTTGCTCCTATTTCTCCCTCCCTCTCTCCTTCTTTTGTTCTTTCATAGCAGCCTGTGCAAACGCTGGCATCCTGAGGAAATGCGGAAAGTGCTGACAGAGTAGGAGGTCAGGCAGCACCTGGGATATGAAGGAAGAGATTAATGCTACAGGGCGCACTGCTGATAAATCGACCTGTCTTTCAGTAACGGAGACCTAGAAAAGGGAATGCCGGAGTAGGACTCTTCAGAAACAGTGGCAGACGCAAGGAAACAGCTGCACTTAGATCAGAGATGCTCAGGCAGTTTGGAAAGGTAGGAGGCTTCTTGGCTTAGTCTGGTACTCTCCGTAAACCCTGCTGCCCCTCTCTGTCCCCTACCAGTCAAGATATCACTGAGCTGCAAAGTCCACTGAGGTTGATTTTTAGGTTTGTAGCCCCCATAGCTTTGTTGCAATCAAAATATGTGACAACACCTGCGGGTTGCTATAACACCATAGTACATACAAACAGAATTAGGCCATTCAGCCCATCAAGTCTTCTCCGCCATTCCATTACGACTGAATTATTTTCCTTCTCAACCCCATTTTCTTGCCTTCTCCCTGTAACCTTTGACACTGAATGCACAACATGTTGAACCTTGAAGTGGATGGGCTACAGCAGAAGACGACCGTGGTCATATCAGTGGCCGCTTGACTAGGTACCTGAACCTGAATCTGAATCTGAATCTGAATCAGACACTATTTGACCCAAACACCTTTCGGTGTTTAATGATTTTATTTCAAATCTGCAACATCAGCAATAATTCTGCCTTTTAGTTCAAGCCTGGTTCCTTAAAGTTGTTATAGACCATGGGGGTGGTATAGCGGGGATAAGCTCCCATTTCCTACTAAATGCTCCCAATGGCGTGCACCTCAAATAGCCTCTGGTAACCAAGTTCAGCTCCTGGCCTTCACATGTGGCTTAGCTACTGAGCCCAGCGGAATCACTCCTATTGAAAGAGAAGGGGGAAAAACGGATTACTGGTGCTGTAGAACCAGTCGCTTTGGGCAGGTGAGACTCGTCAGCCGTGGTTGCAGCTTATCAAGGAGAAGGAAAACTCTGATCTCAAACCTCCACTGCCCTGCGGCTATACCCACTCATAGGAAAGGGAATAAACCCTGAGGAAAAGTTCAGAGCTGGAGTCTCTAGGGCAGTTCAACACGGACAGGCAACTCCTGCAATGCCGCTGGTACCAAACTGTTATCGGTCTCTGCTGCACTTTTGGATTCATCAGCTGCGTGGAGAGGGGGAGCCGGCTGCCTGGGCAATGGCTTACTCTCCATATCGAACTGCCCAGGCTTGTGTACTGGCTCTGGACAACTAGGACACAAAATCCATGGTTGACCCTCACCCTGACCGAAGGAGGGCCTCAGTGATTGCCTCCTACAGGAACAGAAATCCAAAACCACTGAAATCCATACACCCTGCACGCTTACTGTGACTGGATCTGATCATTTCACTACAATATTAACTCTGCAATCCCCATCATTTAACCGTGCAATACTAATTAAGTTCTCACCAGCAATTAGTAGACTTGTTCAATCTTGCCTCTTTGTTTAACTGTTGAGAAATTTCGAAGTGTTTATGCGGTGACCTTCCAGCTACAAGTCTGTCCTAGAAGCAGGGATGTTTCAGAAAAAGCCAGGGTTGCTAGGCAGAGAATGGAGAGGTTTAGAACAGAGCCCAGTCAACACAACAACATGGTCAGGACAGGAGGTTGGAGGTGATTGTTGTCAGCGGGCTGTGGCTGATGGTTTTCTAGGCAGAGAGCAGTGCAGAGAATGGAGAGGTTTAAAACAGAGCCCAGTCAACACAACGACACAGTCAGGATGGGAGCTCGGAGGTGACTGTGCCTAACAGTATGCAAGTGTAAACTGCTGAATTGGTTTATTGTTGTCACTTAGAAGTCATAGAACACCACATCACAGAAAGCAGGCCCTTTGTCCCCTTTAGTCTGTGATGAACTGTTATTCTGCCTACAACCATCAACCTTCCCCCTGACCGCAGCCCTCCACCCCCGGCCGCAGCCCTCCATACCTCTCCCATCCATGCACTAATCCCAATGTCTCTTAAATGATGAAATTGAACTCGCATCTGCCACTTCTGTTCCAGACTCTCGCCACGCTCTGAGTGAAGACATTTCCCCTCAGATTCCCCTTAAACAGTTCACATTTCACCCTTAACCCATGACCTCTAGTTCTACTCAGCCAACCTCAGTGGAGGACAATGTTCCGAGGTCCAGTGAAAAATTTGTTTTGCATGCAATCCATACAGATCATCTCACCACATTAGTATGATGAGATAGAAGGAGAGAAAAGGCTGCAGACTAGAGTGTAACAGCTACAGAGAAAGTGCAGTGCAGGTCGACAATAAGATGCATAATGAGGTAGCTGTAAGCTCTGGACTCCATCTTATCATACCAGAGAGCCATTCACTAGTCTGATAACAGTGGGTAGAAGCTGGTACGTGCTTTCAAGCTTTTACAGTACAATGTTGAAGTGGTGGTTGTTGTCATAAAACAGAATACTACAGCACAGGACAAACCATTGTGATCATAATGTTATGCTAACCTTTTAACCTACTCTAAGATCTACGGTTTATAACCCTTCCATCCTATATAATCCATTATTTTTCTGTTACCCATGTGCTATCTAAGAGATTCTTCAATGCTCCTAGTGTATCTGTCTGGCAGCATGTCACATGCACCCGTCACTCTCTGTGTAAAAAACCTTCCCCTGACATCCCCACTATACTTTCTTCCAATCACCTTAAAATCATGCCCCCTTGTATTAGCCTTTTCTCCACTAGGAAAAAGTCTCTGGCTGTCCTTCACCTCTCATCTTCCTTCACGCTAAAGAGAAAAGCCCTCACTTGCTCAACCTGTCTTCATAGGTCATGTTCCGGCACAGTGTTCAGTGAGGGTGCTCCCCTACAGTCGCATACTGCACTTATTTAAGAGAGAATATTCTGCCACTGAAAGCCATCCAGATGAAACACACACAGCTCATTGCTGGGACGAAGGAGTTCTCCTTTCCTCAGCAGCTGAAGAAATCCCTGTGTTCCTTGGAGCATTGATATATGAGGGGTGACCTTAGTGAAACATATCAGACCTTCAGGAGGCTAGGCGGGGAAATGTGGAGGTGGGAGAATCTCGAACCAAGGGACACGGTTACAAGAGAGGGGATGGAGACACAAAGGCCCTGCCAAAGGTGGAACTACATTACACCCTCTCCCAACCCATCCTCCCCTCACTGGTGTAGGTCGTTGACCACCCACAGACCAGAAGAACAAAGGAGCAGAATTAGGCCATTTAGCCCATTAAGGATGCTCCACCATCCATCATGTCTGATTTATTTTTCTCCTCAACTCCATTCTCCTCCCTTCTCCCCTTAACTAATCAAGAACCTATGAATCTTCACTTTAAATTCAGCCAATGACTTGGCTTCCACAACCACAGATTCACTACACTTTAGCTAAAGAAATTCCTCCTCTTCTTTGTTCTAAAGGATGGCTCTCTATTCTGTGGCTGTGCCATCTGGTTCTAGACTCTTCCGCTACAGGAAACATCCTCACCACATCCAGTCTGTCTGTGCCTCTGGTCCTAGACGCCGCCACTACAGGAAGCAACTTCTCCAAGTCCACTCTATCTAGGCCTTTCAATATTCGATGGGCTTCAATGAGATACCCCACTCATTCTTCTAAACAGATGCAAGTGCAGGCCCAGGGCCATCCAATGCTCCTGATATGTTAACCCTTTCCTTCCTGGGATCATTCTCATGGACTTTCTCCGGGCCCTCTCCAGTACCAGCACATCCTTTCACAAATAAGGGGACCAGAACTGCTCACAATATTCCATGTGTGGTCCGGTCAATGCCTTTTGCCTTCTCCCCATAACCTTTGACGCCCTTACTAATCAAGAACCTATCAGCCTCCGCCTTAAATATACCCAGTGACTTGGCCTCCACGGCCGTCTGTGGGAAAGAATTTCACAGATTCACCACCCCCCCAACCCCTACACCTTACCTGGCGGCCACGATGCTCGGGCAACAAGCGGGGGGTGTGCTGTGGCCGCTCTTGCCTCGTCGAAGTGGGACGATCCCAGTACTGGTCCTGAATCTGGGCCCCTCTGCACCCAGAGATACGGCCGTGCGAATCCCCCTCGGGCCCCTGTCTGGCTGATCTGGGGGAGTCGGAGGGAAGTGACGGCCATCCCGTCGAATTTCTGCCTGTCAACACAGCGGCAGAGAGAACTCACCAGAGCTGTGTACTGGGTTGCCGTAGTAACCCTTTTCATCACAGGCAGACTCAGAGAAGCTGAAATTGCCCCAAACACAATGGGTGTCAGATCGCTTTACCTGTCTTTGTTTTATACATTAATACCCAGGTAATTACAGAGGATTACAGAACTAAAATAATCTTCTCAGTTACACACAGAAAATGCTGGAGAATTTCAGCAGGCGAGGCAGCATTTATAGAAATAAATAAACAGCCGCCATTTCAGCTGAGGGTTGTTTCTCTGTTACGTGCTAGTCATAGAGTCAGAGTATCATAGAGAACTACCGTACAGAAACAAGACCTTCGGCCCATCTAGTCCATGCCAAACTATTATGTTGCCTAGTCCCAACAACATGGGCAATAGACCTACATAGCTCTCCCATCAATGTAATTATCCAAACTTCTCTTAAATATTGAAATTAAATCCACATCACCACTTCTGCTGGAAGCTTGTTCCACATTCACACCACCCTTTGAGAGAAGAAGTTCCCCCTCAGGTTCCTCTTAAACAATTCACCTTATCACCCTTAACCTATGACCTCTAGTTCTAGTCTCATCCAATCACAGTGGACAAATCTGCTTGTGTCTGCCCTGCCTGTTTCCCTCTTATAACCCGGTTTAAACCTATTGGCCAATCAGAAGAGCCTATGAAGAAATACTCATTGGTCTCTGACATACTGACCGGTGACCTCACTCTGCAGCCCTGACAGTCAGGAACCATTGTAACCTCACGCGTCTTTCAAACCGAACTTTGATCCCTGTCTCTGATCACATCCTCTCCCAAGTGTTGGCACTGTCATTCTTAAACTGTTTTGTGTATGGTGGAATGCACAAAAATCTTCAAGGTAAATTAGGAGAATAAGGGGAGATTTGATAGACCATAAGACATAGGAGCAGAATAAGGCCATTTGGCCCATCGAGTCTGTACTGCATTTCCATCATGGCTGATTTATTATCCCTCCCAACCCATATAGAGGTATACAAAATTATGAGGGAATAAATAGTGTGAACGAAAGTGTTTTCCCCTCAGTTTGGATGAGACTAAAACTGAAGGTCATAGGTTAAGGATGCAAGGTGAAATATTTAAGAAGAACATGAAGGGGAACTTCTTTACCCAGAAGATAGTGAGACCGTGGAATGAGCTGCCAGAAGAAGCAGTAGATGTGGATTCAATTGTAACATGCAAGAGAAGTTTGGATAAGTACATAGATGGGAGGGGTTTGGTCTGGGTGCGGGTTGATGGGAGTAGGCAGATAATAGGGTGGGGATGGACTAGATGGGCCGAAAGGCCTGTTTCTGTACTGTAGTGCTTTATGGCTCCATGAATCTATCTGGCAAAGCCAACAAGTTGTTGTGAAAGAGACATTACATTTAACCAATTAACTGTATTTCTTTGAAGTTTAAGTTTAAGTTTATTGTCATGGGATACATACCCAGGGTATATGTAGGTGCAATGAAAATTAATTTTTTGCAGCAGTAGCACAGAACATTACAAAAATAAATTAACATAAAGTTCAATTAACATAAATTATAGATTACATACACAGCAAAATAAACATAACAGCATCAATGCAAGTTAAGAGACAAGAAAAGAAATATAGTCAAAAGTTTGTGTTGAGGCTTTTCAAGTTGGTTCAAGAATCACAAAGTTCAAAGTAATTTTTTTGTCAAAGTACATGTATGCCACCATATACAACCCTGAGATTCATTTTTGTGTGGGTGTACTCAATAATTTGTTTGTTGCAAGGGAGGTTGACTGTGGAAAGTAAGGAAGTATTGGTTTACTGACATATGATACTGGTGGGGTCATACCTGGTGTACTCGCTATGGTTTTGGTCATAGGGTCAGTCATGGAACACTACAGCACAGAAGCAGGCCCTTTGACCCAACTAGTCCATGCTAAACAGTTATTCTGCCTAGTCCCATCAACCCACACCTGGACCATACCCCTTCCATCCATGTACCTATCCAAATTTCTCTTAAAAGTTGCAATGAAACCTGCGTTTGTCTGCTTGTTTCTGACCTGAACATTACTGGTGGGCAGGCATCAGCAACACGCGACATGGTGTCATCTTGGCACAGTTGAGATCTGTGTTCATGCATGCTCTTAACAAAATGGATGCTATGGGTTATTGGGGGGGGGGGTTAAATTTATGGGACAATCTACAGCTAGGTGCCCTTGTTCAGATTTAGATTCAGATTTATTTATCAGGTGTACATTGAAACATACAGTGAAATGCAGCGTTTGTGTTAACAAACAACACATCCTCAGGGTGTACTGGGGGCAGGTCGGAAGTATTGCCACACATTCTGGTGCCAGAATAGGACAGCAACACTGGCTCAGTAGAACAACACTGAACCCAACAAGCAACAAAACAACAACAGTGAAACAAACCCATTCCTCTCTCCCACCCACCTAGCCACATACACAGTCCTTCAACCACAGGACAAGCTATCTCTCAGTCTCCAGCCTTCTGTAGACTCATGGATTTGCGGACACTGAATCTTGACTTCCCCAATGGACCAGACATACATCTACACCAGACATACATCTGCAACAAAACAACAACAGTGAAACAAACCCATTCCTCTCTCCCACCCACCTAGCCATGCACACATACACAGTCCTTCAACCACAGGACAAACCATCTCTCAGTCTCCAGCCTTCTGTAGACTCATGGATTTGCGGACACTGAATCTTGACTTCCCCAATGGACCAGACATACATCTACACCATAAGACTTAGGAGCACAAACAGGCCATTCTGCCCATCGAGTCTGCTCCACCATTCCATCATGGCTGATTTATTATCCCTCTCAACCTCATTCTCCTGCCTTCACCCCATAACTGTTGACACCCAGACTAATCAAAAGCCTATCAACCTCCATTTTAAATATACCCAAAGATTTGGCCTCCTCAGGCAACTGTGGCAATGAATTCCACAGATTCACTACCCTCTGACTAAACAAATTCCTCCTCACCTCTGTTCTAAAGGGACGCTTCTTGGATTCTGAGGCTGCGTCCTCTGGTCCTAGATTGCCCCATTATTGGACACGTCCTCTCCATGTCCATACAATCTAAGCCTCTATTTATGACAGAGAAAAATCAAATGCTTTCCCCCGGAGGTAAGTTCAACTTACCATCAGAGAATGTATACAGTGTACAACCTGAAATTCTTACTCTTCACTGACATCCATGAAACAGAAGAAAATAACCCAAAGAATGAAGGGCAAAAATATTAGAATCCCAAAGTTCCCCCTCCCTAGTCTCATGCACAAACAGCAGCAAAAATATCAACCCTCCCCCTTCACTCCAGCAAAAAGCATCAACCCTCCCCTCACTCCAGCTAAAACATCAACCCTCCCTTCACTCCATCAAAAAACATCAACACTCCCCCTCATTCCAGCAAAAACATCAACCCTCCCCCTCATTCCAGCAAAAACATCATCACTCCCTGTCACTCCAGCAAAAACATAAACCCTCCCCCTCACTCCATCAAAAAACATCAACGTTCCCCCTCATTCCAGCAAAAACATCATCACTCCCTGTCACTCCAGCAAAAACATAAACCCTCCCCCTCACTCCATCAAAAAACATCAACGCTCCCCCTCATTCCAGCAAAAACATCAACCCTCCCCCTCATTCCAGCAAAAACATCATCACTCCCTGTCACTCCAGCAAAAACATCAACCCTCCCCCTCACTCCATCAAAAAACATCAACACTCCCCCTCACTCCAGCAAAAACATCATCACTCCCTGTCACTCCATCAAAAAACATCAACACTCCCTGTCACTCCAGCAAAAACATCATCCCTCCCCCTCATTCCAGCAAAAACATCAACCCTTCCCCTCATTCCAGCAAAAACATCAACCCTTACCCTCACTCCAGCAAAAACATCAACCCTCCCCCTCACTCCAGCAAAAACATCATCACTCCCTGTCACTCCATCAAAAACATCATCACTCCCTCTCACTCCAGCAAAAACATCAACCCTTCCCCTCACTCCAGCACAAAGCATCAACCCTCCACCTCACTCCAGCAAAAAGCATCAACCCTCCCCCTCACTCCAGCACAAAGCATCAACCCTCCCTCTCACTCCAGCAAAAAGCATCAACCCTCCCTCTCGCTCCAGCAAAAAGCATCAACCCTCCCTCTCACTCCAGCACAAAGTATCAACCCTCCACCTCACTCCAGTAAAAAGCATCAACCCTCTACCTCACTCCAGCTAAAAGCATCAACTCTCCACCTCACTTCAGTAAAAAGCATCAACCCTCACCCTCACTCCAGCAAAAAGCATCAACCCCCCACCACCATGCAAGCAACATCAAAGCCCCCAAGGGGACCATGATCTAAGATCCATCAAAAGCTACTGTCCGTCACAGCATTTTGACATCATCATTTACTGAAGTTCCCCTGACTCAAGGGCCTTCTTTTGACAACAGCGTACACTGCTGTCTCGATGTTACAATCTTCCGCAGTGCTTTAGTCAACAGCACCGGTGAGGAATTGGGACGTCCACAGGACCTCACTCCAAAGGCGTACGTCTTCCAAGCCGGACCTGGGCATCCTGTAGCTCAGGCCTGCTCAGCAAGTTCTGAGAGTGAGAACTCACAGCCATGAAGAACTGTAGTTTTAGTGCATGGACTCTGGCAGACCCCAGCCACTTTGAAAAGGGGAAAAGAGACATGAGAAGTGAAGAAATTAAACTGTTTCACAGAAGAACTGAAAGAAGTTGCCCTGTTCCGCAAAACCCCTGGCGCCATTTTTCACTTCTCCCATTCCTCATGGACTCATAGAGCACAGAAACAAGCTCTTCAGACCATCTAATACATGCAGGCTAGTCACGAATGGACCCTGACTTGTGCAAAGCCTCTTTAGCATAGCCCATTGATGGCATGAATAGACAGTGAGATTTGTGGCAATGGATCTGTTCTGTAGTGATATCAGATTCCAGTGGGTAGAACACTGTATCCAGTGTATCACTGGGACACATGTTTGGTCCAAAGGAGGTGTTAAAGTGCGGTGGTCACAGTGATGTTTGTGCTGCAGGCAGACGTACGAAAGAAGAAAAGAAACTGATGAAGATCTCAGCCTAAAACGTTGACTGTTTATTCATTTCCATAGATGCTGCCTGACCTGCTGAGTTCCTTCAGCCTTTTGTATGTGTTGCTCTGGAATTCCAGCATCTGCTGAATCTCTTGTGTTGAAGAAAGATTAGTTTTATTTGTCACAAGCACATTGAAATGCAGAGTGAAAAGATTGTGAAGAGATCTTGAAGTTTGAAGAGATTTGGCATGTCAACAAATACACTCAAAAACTTCTATAGTTGTACCGTGGAGAGCATTCTGACAGGCTGAATCACTGTCTGGTATGGAGGGGCTACTGCACAGGACCGAAAGAAACTGCAGAAGGTTGTAAATCCAGTCAGCTCCATCTCGGGCACTAGTCTACAAAGTACCCAGGACATCTTCAGGGAATGGTGTCCATTATTAAGGACGTCCAGCACCCAGGACATGCACTTTTCTCGCTGTTACGAGAAGGCACACACTCAGCGATTCAGGAACAGCTTCTTCCCCTCTGCCATCCGATTCCTAAATGGACTTTGAAGCTTTGGACACTACCTCACTTTTTTTAATATACATTAATTTCTGTTTTTGCACGTTTTTTAAATCTAGTCAATAGACATAATTGATTGACTTGTTTATTAATTATCATTATTTTATTTATTATTTTTTCTCTGCTAGATTATGTATTGCATTGAACTGCTGCTGCTAAGTTAACAAATTTCACGTCACATGCCGGTGATAATAAATCTGATTCTGATTCTGAAATGCATCTTTTGTGCCAATGATCAGGACAGTCTGAATATGTTCCGCGGGCTGCCTGCAGGCATCTCCATGCTTCCAGCGGTAACCTAGCATGCCCACTACTCACTAACCCTGAACCGTATGTCCTTGAAACCACGGGGGGGGGGGGGGCCTGGAGGAAGCCCACATGGTCACAGGGGGAATGTACAAAGTCCTTTCCAGCCAACAGCAGGAAGTGAAGCCCCATCACTGATGCTATAAAATGTTATGCCAGCTGCTACAGTGCACTACCGTGCCATGATGATATGGTTAGTGACAGACTTGGTCAGGTCAAAAGATGACAGAATCCGTCTCTGCAGCCTGGAATTTTAGATCTCCGCCCCACTCCCAGGTTGATATGAAGGCAAAGTTTGCCAAAGTGCAGTGGGAGATGATGATAGGATAGCAGGAGAGCAGAAGCTGGCATTTAAGGTGATATGGCATCTTTATTAGAATGACTAAATTGCACTGAGAAATAAAGACTACAGAAGAAAGCATCCATCTGCAGCTAACTTGGGAAGTTAAGGATGGTGTAGAATTTGAAAGAAAATGCATGTAATGTTTTGGAGATTAGTGGCTTACCTGGGAATTGGGAAATGTGAGAAGTTAGAAGCAGACGACTGAAAAAAGTAATGAAAATGATTTATGAGAATAGGCTACTAAGAAATTTAACACCAGCCTCTGAGACAGCCTGTTTATATGTAGAAAGGACGAGAGAGGCACTGGTAAAATATCAATCCCTTAAAGAGAATGAAACTGGGGAATTCGTGATTAGGAATAATGAAGTGCCTGGCTTTAAATCTATCCCAGAAATGTCAAAACCTGCAGGAGAGAGAAAGTTGAAATAATATCTATCACCAGAGGAAAAGTGCACCAATCAAAGGAGAGAAGGAATTTCTTTAGCCAGAGAGTGGCGAATCTGTGAAATTCATTGCCACAGGCAGCTGTGGAGGCCAAATCATTGGGAATATTTAAAACAAAGGTTGATAGGTTCTTGAATAGTCAGGATGCCAAAGATTACAGGGAAAAGGCAGGAGAAGGGGTTGTGAGGGGTAATAAATCACCCAGAATGGAATAACTGAGCAGACTTGAAGGGCCAAAGTCTTATGGTCTTATGATCTAAAGGCAGGAAAGTTCCCTGAACACGAAAGCTTGCATTCTAGACATTAGGTTTTAGAAGCATCAATAGAGTTAATGGATCCAGATGTGGTGTATTTCCAAAGCTCCTGAGATTTTGGAAAGGTTCTAGCAGATGGGAAAATTGCAAATGTTAACACTATTATTCAATAAAGGAGTAAGGCTAGGATCTGGAATCTATAAGCCAGTTAAACAGATGTCCATCAAAGGAAAATTACTGGAATCCATTACAAAGGCTCCACCCAGCTCTGGTTAGGCCACATCTGGAGTGTCGCACCCCATTATGGAATCAGAATTACGTCATGGCGCATTGCTATTACAGTGTGGGCTGTTCTAGAGTTTGGAGTTCAATTCTGGCGCCATTCTGTAAGGAGTCTGTGTATGTCTCCCCGTGAAATGTGTGGGTTCTCCGAGTTTCCTCCAACAGTGCAAAGACGTTCCAAGTAGGTTAATTGTAAATTGTCCCGTGATTAGGCTAGGGGTAATCTGGTTTGCCAGGGCTGCTGGAGTGGCGAGACTAGAAGGGCCAAGAAGGTCTACTCTGCACTATATCACTAAATAAATAAATAAATCAGGTTTAATATCACTGGCATATGTGGTGAAGAAAATAGTGAGGTAGTGTTCATGGGTTCCTTGTCCATTCAAAAGTCTGGTGGCGGAGGGGAGGAGCTTCCACAAGTTGGTGCCAATAAGTGGCGACTCTTGCGTGCAGCTCCAGTGGGAATCATCAAATATTCCCAGTTAGGATTAGGAAGAATGTGGAGACCTTGAGAAGGATGCAGAAGAGCTTCACCTGGATGCTGTCTGGTTTAGAGGGTATGAGCTACAAGAAAGGTTGAAGAAGCCTGTATTGTTTTCTCTGGAGTGGCAGAGGCTGGGGAAGACCTGATCAAAGTTTATAAAATTATGTGAGGCATAGATAGATAATGCAGGACAATGTTTTATTCAGAGAGTGCTGCCACACTCTGGTGATGGAGGCATTTATGACAGAGGTGTTTAAGAGCCTCTAAGACAGGCCACATGCATGTGGAATTGTGATATCATAGCCGCTAGTGAGACTTGGTTGCAGGAAGGGATGTCCACATTAATGGGATTATATTATAGACCAACCAATGGTTGGATTTAGAGGAGCAAATTTGTAGAGACAGATAGTATGCAAGAGTGGGAGGGATCCTTGGCTATGCTGGGTGTTTTCCCAAAGCAGCGGTAAATGGAGGTAGAAGTGATGCTGGTTTTCATGAGAGACTGGCTGTGTCTACAGCTGTCTGTGATTTCATGCGGTCTCAGGCAGAGCAGCTGTCCTACTGACCAGGCATGAATCTGGATAGGATGTTTTCTATGGTGCACCTGTAACAATTGGTGAGAGACATTGGCAGCAGGCAGAGTGCTTTACCATACATTTCCCAACACTGTATTCCATCTGCCACTTTTTTGTCCATTTTTCTAATTTGTCAAAGTCCTGCTGCGATCACATTGCTTCCTCAGCAATACCTACCCCTCCACCCATCTTCGTATCATCCACAAACTTTGCCACAAAGCCATCAATTCCATTATCCAAATCATTGACAAACAATGTGAGAAGTAGCGGTCGTAATACTGACCCCTCTTTCAATGAGATCCCCCCCCCTTTCTTCTAAACTCCAGCAAGTACAACTGATTTATTTTTAGAGATACAGAGTGGACTCGGCCCTCCCAGCCTTTCGAGCCACACCACCTAGCAATCCCACAGTTTAACCCACGCCTAATCACGGGACAATTTACAACGACCAATTACCTACCAATCAGTATGTCTTTGGAATATGCAAGGAAACCGGAGCACCCGGAGGAAATCACGGGGAAAATATAGAGACTCCTTATATGCAGTGACAGGAATTGAACCCAGGTCACTGGTACTGTAAAGCATTGTGCTAACTACTATGCTACCATGCTGCCCCAACTTAGCCAATATCTAGTGGATCCCCCGTCACCCGAAATAAAGAATTGACCTTTTGATAAGAAGGGGAGTTCCACCATTAATCTCTCTCCCATGCTGACATAACCAACAGCCTCTTGCCAGCCCCCTTCACTGCATCTGTCTCTCTGCTCTCTGAGCTCTCAGATCTCCTGCATGAACTGACAGAGGTGATTATTGGAAGCATTTTCTCCAGCATAAATTAATAGCTTAATTATGATTGATTTAAGCCTGACCCCAGATGAAAGGTTGAGAGATTTGAAACGTAACCACAAGATTAATTAAATGTTCCCTCGCTATAAATAAAAGTTGAAATGAAGTAGTGACGTGTGAATTGTTTTAGAATTTCCAAATTTAATAAAACACCCTTCTTGAACCCTTTTCTTATGGTTCCGTCCAAAACAATTAAATCCTCTTCAAACATGCTATTTAGAAAACATCAGCACGGCGGGGTAGAGGTTTACCAGATGGAGCATACACTCTGTGGCCACTTTATTAGGTACATCTGTACACCTGCTCGTTAATGCAAATACCTAATCAGCCAATCACGTGGAAGCAACTCAATGCATAAAAGCATGTAGACATGGTCAAGAGGTTCAATTGTTGTTCAAACATCAGAATGAGGATGAAATGTGATCTAAGTGGCTTTGACTATGGAATGATTGTAGGTCCCAGTCCGGCTGGTTTGAGTATCTCAGATACTGCTAATCTCCTGAGATTTTCATGCACAACATTCTCCAGAGTTTGCAGAGAATGGTGTGCAAAAAAAAACATCTAGTGGGGGGCAGTCCAGTGGGCAAAAACGCCTTGTTAATGGCAGAGGTCAGAGGAGAATGGCCAGACTGGTTCAAGCTGACAGGAAAGTGACAGTAATTCAAATAACCATGCGTCACAACAGTGGTGTGCAGAGGAGCGTCTCTGAATGCACAACATGTCGAGCTTTGAAGAGGATGGGCTACAGCAGCAGAAGATCACAAACATACACTTAGTGGTTGCTTTATTGGGCACAGGAGATTCCTAATAAATAGCCACCGAGAATAGATCCCAAATGAAGTTATTGATGAATTGTATCAATAATTATATCAATGACTGCGGATACTGGAATACTGAAATAAAAATCGAAAATGCTGGAAGTATTCTGCAGGTCAGGCAGCATCTGTGGAGAAAGAGAGTTACGTTTCAGGTCAAAATTAAGAGGAGATTTTAAACAAAGGTGATTATAAGTTTCAGGTAAGGGCATTGGAAATGACTTGGTTTATTTCATTTTTCATTATGATAAAATTATGAGATGGACACATAATGTGGACAGCCAGAGTCTTTTTCCCGGGATGGAAATGTCAGATATTATAGAGTACATCTTTAATATGATAGGGGTGTTAGGCCTACTCCCACTCACATCTCCCAGCCTGCACACACAGTCACCTCCCAGTCCCCACCCAGCTGATAGGATTCACCTGCCACTCATTCCAGACTTGTCACCTGCAGCCTATTTAACCCACAGACCTTGTTTACTCATTGAACCAGCTGACCATAATCAGCTGCTCTGAACTTTCCCTTTCCCTGCCTGAAGTTTACCTTGTTGCCTGTTGTGTTTAGTTTCTGTTCTCTCTTGTTTTGTGGCTCCACATGGCTTGGTATTTTGTAGTCTAATAATAAGGTTATTGTTCACTGCTGAATCGTCTCTGCTCTTGGCTCAAGCCCCCTTTACACTTCCTGACAAGGGGAGGAGGTTTGAGTTTAAAAGAGATATGTAAGGCATTTTTGTCCACACAGAGATAGATGGGTTCCTGGAACAGATTGCCAGGGGTGATAGTGGTGACAGATACGACAATGGTGTTTAAATGGCATTTATGTAGACAACGTGAGTATACAAGGATTGGAGGGATATGAAACATGTCAAAGTTCATACATGTTACAATACACTGGACAAAGCTGAGATTCATTTTCTTGCAGGGGTTCACAGAACTACAAAGAAACACCATGGTATCAATGAAAAGCTGCACCCAGCAGGATGGATAATAACCAATCTGCAGAAAAACATCTGTGCCAATACAAAAAGAAAGAGAGAAAAATATATAATAAATACACATGCAATAAGTATTGAGCACATGAGATGCAGAGTCCTTGGAAGTGAGTCTATAAGCCCAGAGGGAACACTCAGTGCTGGGGTTGGATGAAGTTGAGTGAAGTTACCCTTCTGGTTTAAGAGCAGCACACACACAATGCTGGAGGAGCTCAGCAGGCCAGGCAGCATCTATGGAAAAAAGTACATTTGACACTTCAGGCCAGTTCGGCTCGAACCATCAACTGTACTTTTTTTCCATAGATGCTGCCAGGCCTGCTGAGTTCCTCCAGCATTTTGTGTGTGTTGTTCGGATTCCCAGCATCAGCAGATTCTCTCTCGTTTGTGAGTTGACTTCTGGTTCAGGAGCCTGATAATTGAGGGGTAATAACTGTTCCTGAACCTGGTGTTGGGGTCCTCAAGCTCCTGTACCTTCTTCCTGATAGCAGCAGAGAGAAGAGAGTGTGGCTTGATTGGTGGGGGCCCTTGATGATGGATGCTGACAGGAAGGCACAGACATTGTGGGACAAAGGGGCTGCATTTCACTATTCAGTGTTAGACTATAAGACCATAAGAGATAGGAGCAGATTCGGCCATTCGGCCCATCAAGTCTGTTCTATTTCATCATGGCTGATTTATTATCCCCATTGTTCTATCTTCTCCCCATGACTTTTGACACCCTGACTAATCAAGAACCTATCAACCTCCGCTTTAAATACTGTATACCCAATTACTTGGCCTCCACAGACTCACCTCCCCTTCTTAAATCTGTTCTCAATGGACATCCCTCTATTCTGTGGCTGTGTCCTCTAGACCTAGACTCTTCCACCATATGTTCGATGAATTCGACCGCAACCGTAACATTGTTTCTGCGGAATCTCTTTCGATGGGCTGTTCCGCGCACGAGGGGCCGAGTGGCCGCCTTGTGATGCTGTGCAGTGGATGCCTGCAGGCAGCAGTGATGGGGTGGTATGCCACGGATCCGGGTCCGTGCCTGAGGGGGGTGTGAAGTCTCTGGGCGTGGAGCGTGAGTTGGCCACATCGCAGCTGGCCAGCGGCCAGATCTGCCGGTCGGTGCCGCCACGTGAACGCAGCCTGGCTGAAACGTTGCACAAGTTTGAGGGGGATTGGGAGTCACTCGAATCCGCAGCCTCCTGCGATCGGCAGGTATGGGCTTGGACGGGCTCCTAGGACAAGCATGTGGAGCGCTGTCCGCCCTTCTGGTGCTGAACATCGGAGTCCGGCTCTCGGCGTCAACCCGCTGCCGGCCGGCGGCTCTCTCGACTCAAAGGGCTACAGGGCAAGGGGCGCTAACGTGGGGCAGCTGCAGAAGGTGGGGGAGACCCTGCCTCTGACCGAAAGTCCACCCGCAGGAAGACCTGGAGGCTCGCCGCTAACCGGACAAGGTACGAAAATAATCCGCGAGAGTGAAAGAGAAACGGGGGAGGGGGGAGATGGCGATGGGGTCAGTGAAATGAACAAAGGTGTGCATGTGTGTGCGTGACAGAGACAGAGAGAGATGGGGAAAGGGGAAAAGAAACGACGATAGGTCAAAGAAAGAACAAAGGTGCGTGTGTAGGGGGAATCTCAGGGAGAGCGAGAAAAATATAAAGAGATAAGGGTGGACTGTGACGGGGAAAGGAGAGAGGATTAAGAGAGGCAGAGGAGGCAGCGAGAGACAAAATATATAAAAGGAAAGAGAGACAGAAATGAACGAAGGATGTGGAATGGAGAGAGGGAGAGATGGAGAAAGGAATGCAGAGGAGAGAAGAACAAAGGGAAGGTGGCAGGCGAGAAGGAGACAGGACTGAACGGCAGAGGAAGAACAAAGGAGAGGTGGCAGGCGAGACGGAGACCGGACTGACTGGCAGAGGGAACGGACAACACATGGGAACAAGTGAGAGGGAGCAATAAACACAGAGACAAGAGGGGAAGAGCTGTGAATAGTGAAGAGCGGGGTACACTGAGGTAGGGGATGAGGGAAAAAAGAAAATAGATGTGTTTGGAGAAAGAGACTGAGAGACAGAGAAGAGCAGGGAAGAAATACACTGACAACCAGAGCTACCTTGGGTTATAAGGCAATCCACAGTGGAGCAGATAATGGAGATGTAATCCTGAACTCTGCGCTGAAGTTTAATTGCATCCTGTCACTAAATGAGCATTCCCAAAGACTGTGGAGGGCGGCGGGAGAACCTGCCTGCATGGAACCACTTCACAACGTAGCTCAATCGCTCACTCCCATCAATTACTGAAGCAAAGACTTTTCAAAGCATAGTACATATGAGCAGAATTGGGCGACTCAACCCATCGAGTAATTGGCCAGGTGTTAGTGAGCTTGCGAAATACTCTAGTTTTGTGCTATATCCTGGAGAAAGACTCGCAGTGAATGCTTTGCTAAATACTACTCACTGGTGGTAACCACACATTATTTATGTGGAAGAAAGCAGCTTCTGGTCAGAGGTTTCACTGCCTGTAGCTACCTCAAAGTTCAAAGTAAATTTATTATCAAAGTGCATATGTGTCACCATCCACAACCCTGAGATTTGTTTTCTTGCGAACATTCATAGTAAATACAAAGACACAAAAATAATAATAAAGATTAATAATAAATTGCTGTGACTAGTGGAGTGCCGCAGGGATTGGTGCTGGGTCCATTGCTGTTTGGCATCTATATCAATGATGTGGATGATAATGTGGTTAAATGGGTCAGCAAATTTGCGGATGACACCAAGACTGGTGCGTAGTGGACAGTGAGGAAGGCTATCATGGCTTGCAGTGGGATTTGGACCAGCTGGAAAAATGGGCTGAAAAATGGAAGATGGAATTTATTGCAGACAAGTGCAAGGTTTTGCTCTTCAGTAGGACCAACCAGGGTAGGTCTTACACAGTGAATGGTAGGGCACTAAGGAGTGCGGTAGAACAAAGGGATCTGGGAATACAGGTCTATAATTCAGTAAAGGTGGTGTCACAGGTAGATGGGGTCATAAAGAAAGCTTTTGGCACATTAGCCTTCATAAATCAAAGTACTGAGTACAGGAGACAGGATGTTATGTTGAAGTTGTATAAGACATTGGTGACGCCTAATTTGGAGTATTGAGTGAAGTTTTGGTCACCTACCTACAGGAAAGATGTAAATAAGGTTGAAAGAGTACAGAGAAAATTTACAAGAATGTTGCCTGGTCTGGAGGATCTGAGTTGTAAGGAAAGATTGAATAGATTAGGACTTTATTCCTCAGAACATAGAAGATTAAGAGTAGATGTGATAGAGAATTATGAGAATACAAAATTATGAGGGGTATAGATAGAGTAAATGAGGCAGGCTTTTTCCACTGAGGTTAGGTGGGACTGCAACCAGAGGTCATGTGTTAAGGGTGAAAGGTGAGAAGTTTAAGGGGAACATGAGGAGAAACCTCTTCATTCAGACGGTCAGGAGAGTGTAATGAGCTGCCAGCACAAGTGGTGCATGTGAGCTGGATTTCAATGTTTAAGTGGTTTGTACAGGTATATAGATGGTAGGGGTATGGAGGACTATGGGTCTGGTGCAGGTCCATGGGAATAGGCAGTTTAAATGGTTCAGCATGGACTAGATGGGTTGAAGGACCTGTTTCTATGCTGTACTTTTCTATGATCCTATGATAATAAATAAGCAATAAATATTGAGAACATGAGAAGAAGAGCCCTTGAAAGTGAACCCATGGGTTCAGCGTAGGTATAGGTGGGAACATTTCAAGTGTTGGGGTGTGTGCTGTTGAGTGAAATTATCCACTCTGGTTCAAGAGCCTGATGGTTGGGGAGTAATAACTGTTCCTGAACCTGGTGATGCAGGTCCTGAGTCTCCTCCCCTCCTTCCTGATGGCAGCAGTGAGAAACGAGCATGGCTTGGATGGTGGGGATCCGTGACGATGGATGCTGCTTTCCTGTGACAGTGCTCCTTATAGATGGTGAATTTGATGTGGTGTCAGTTTGTGGTGAGGTTTCTGGATGACTGGATTATCACTGTTACAGATGGGAGAATTGATTGTTCCATTTTAGCTTTATGGTGGGGCTCACAAACCCAGCAGTAGTGATTTAAACCCCATGCTAGTGTGGCAAAAGATCAGAGTTTCGGAGTGGTTTCAGCAAAGGAGGAAAAGTCGATGTTTTGGGCCAAGACCCTTCATCAGGACTTGATGAAGGATCTCAGTCCAAAACATTAACTGTTTATTCCTTTTCATGGAAGCTGCCTGATCTGTTGAGTTCCTCCAGCATTTTGTGTGTGTTACTCTGGATTTCCAGCATCTGCGGAACATATACACACACACATATATATATATATCTGTAGTGCAGAGGGAGAGATAGTGTTCATGGGCTGATGGTCCATTCAGAAATCTGGTGGTAGACCTTCTGATATTCTGTGGCTAAGGTTGATCACTGGAACAATAGCACAGACCTTACAGCATTCTCTTCAGTACCAAGTAAGCACAAAGAGACAGAGGGGATGCACAGAGTGGTTTTCTGTGGCAAACTGGTCGAAATATATCCCCAGCACAAAATACAGAGCCATTGAAGTTTCCAGAAAGAGGAAAGTGATTAGTGATTCAAATTCGATTCCTCCTCTGTGGAGGGGACTGAGGTGAACCTTGTGTATGAGAAAGTAATCATGTGACTGATTTGCAGCAAGAACGCAGGAAATAAAATGTAACAATGGTAATTGATTTTTGTTGAAACAATCTCCTTGCTCACTGATTTGATCTAAATGAGGTCACCATTGCAGATCTTAGGTCTTCATTGTCCAGTGTACCTCAGTTAGCATCCCCTCTGCTTTCTCACTCATTTCATCCTCACCTTCTGTCTTTTCCTTGCTTTTATGCCAGCATCTTTTAGAGACATAGAACACTACAGCACAGAAACAGGTCCTTCGGCCCATCTAGTCCATGCAGATCTATCCTATAGAGACATAGAATACTACAGCACAGAAACAGGCCCTTCAGCCCATCTAGTCCATGCAGAACTATTAATCTGCCTAGTCCCATTGACTTGCACCTGGATCATAGCCTCCCATACACTTCCGTTTCATGTAGCTGTCCAAATTTCTCTTAAGTGTTGAAATCAAAACTATGTCCACCACTTCTGCTAGCAGCTCATTTTACACCCTGAGTAAGGAAGTTCCTCCTCATGTTCCCCTTAAACATTTCACATGTCACTCTTAATCCATGACTTCTAGTTCGAGACTCACTTAACCTCAGTGGAAAAAGCCTGTTTGCATTTTCCCAATCTATACTCCTCAAAACTTTATATACCTTTATCAAATCGCCCCCGTTCTTCTATACTCCAAGGAATAAAGTCCTAATCGATTCAGTCTTTCCCTGTAACTGAGGTACTCAAGCCCCAGTGTCTGTTGAGGACGCACGTACCATGCCTGACCTTTCTTGTGTGTTAATTGTACCCGCACGGAGTTCACCAGTCCCCCAATGGAATCATTCCTCGCTTTGTCCATTTCAGTCACACCCAGGAGTGTGGGTTCATTCTTCCATCTCACCACCTCCCTTGAGTTTTCTTCAGGGGTCAACCCTTCAGAATGTACAACAATCATAAACACAAGAGATTCTGCAGATGCTGAAAATCCAGAGTAACACACAGAATGCTGGGGACCTCAACAAGTCAGGCAACATCTATGGAGAGGAATTCTGCTGACTCCTTCCATAACCTTTGATACCCTGACTAATCAAGAACCTCTCGACCTCTGCTTTAAATATACCCAAAGACTTGACCTCCACAGCCGCCTCTGGCAATGAATTCCACAGATTCACCACCCTCTGGCTGAAGAAGTTCCTCCTTTCCTCCATTCTAAATTGACGATCCTCTGTTCTGAGTCTGTGCCCTCTGGTCCTAGACTCCCTCACTACTGGAAACATGTTTTCCACATTTACTCTGTCTGGGCATTTCAATATTCAATAGGTTTCAATGAGATCTTCCTACATTCTTATAAACTTCTTTGAACACAGGCCCAGAGCCGACAAAACAGTCCTCATACATTAACCCTTTCATTTCCAGAATAATTCTCGTGAAATCCTCTGGACCCTCTCCAATTCTAGAGGACTTAGGCTGAGAAACCTGTATCCACTAAGTAGAAAGCTGAAAAGCAGGTCCTCCAGTGTAGTAATCTCCAGATTGCTGCCTGTACCATGCACCAGTGAGGGTATGCTTGGCTGAGGAACAGATGCAGGGGGCAGGGATTCAGATTTTGGGAACAGTGGGGAAGGTAGTACTTATACAAAAAAGACAGCTTACACCTGAACTCGAGGGGGATCAATATCCTTGTGGGCAGGTTTGCTAGAGCTGTTGGGGAGGTTTTAATCTAGTTGGCCAAGGAGATGGGAAACAGAGCGATAGGACAGAGGATAGGGCAGTTGGTGTACAGGTTGATGCAGCGTGTAGAGAGTCTGTGAGGAGAGGTGGGCAGTTGATAGAGCAAAATTGCTGTCGGGATAGGTTGAAGTGTGTCCATTTTAACACAAGAAGTATCAGGAAAAAGGGTGATGAACTTAGAGCATGGATCAGTACATGGAACTATGATGTTGTGACCATTACAGAGACTGACTGTCACAAGGGTAGGAATGGACATGGGATGTGCCAGGGTTAAGATGTCTCTAAATGAGTAGGGAGGGAGGGAAGAAAGGTGCAGAAGTGATCAGGAATAGTATCACAGTTGCAGAAAGGGTGAACACTTCGGAAAGATAAAAGTTTTAGTGAGAATAAGCCAGCCTCTTCAATCTCTCCCTTTATAAAGCCGCTATTCCTGGCAACATCCTGGTAAAACTCTTCTTCCATCTTTCTAAAGCTACCATGTCCTTCTGTAGTGTGGAGACCAGGATCTGACCTGGGATCATGTCCTTCTGTAGTGTGGTGACCAGGATCTGTCTGTCCTTGGACCATGTACTTCTGTAGTGTGGAGACCAGGATCTGACCTGGGATCATGTCCTTCTGTAGTGTGGTGGTCAGGATCTGACCTGGGATCATGTCCTTCTGTAGTGTGGAGACCAGGATCTGACCTGGGATCATGTCCTTCTGTAGTGTGGAGACCAGGATCTGACCTGGGACCATTCCTTCTGTAGTGTGGTGATCAGGATCTGACCTGGGATCATGTCCTTCTGTAGTGTGGAGACCAGGATCTGTCTGTCCTTGGACCATGTCCTTCTGTAGTGTGGAGACCAGGATCTGACCTGGGACCATTCCTTCTGTAGAGTAGTGACCATGATCTGTCTGTCCTGGGATCATGTCCTTCTGTAAGGTGGAGACCAGGATCTGACCTGGGACTAACACACAGTGTCATTACAAAGAAGGAATAGCAGTGGCTCCACTTTCTTAAAGTGTTGTGTGGATTCACCATGTCATTTAAAACTTTGACAAACTTCTTTAGATGCAGAGTGGAGAGTATCATAACTGGTTGCCTCATGGCCTGATATGCCCTTGAATGAAAAATCCTACAAAAGTAATGAACACAGCCCACATCCATCACAGAAAAGCCCTCCACACCATTGAGCACAACTACAAGGAGCACTGCCACAAGAAAGCAGCACCAGTCAATGACCACCACCATCTAGGCCATGCTCTCTTCTCACTACTGCCATCAGGAATAAGGTACAGGAGCCTCAGGACCCACATACCAGGTTCAGGAACAGTTATTACCCCTCAACCATCAGGATCATGAATGGGTGTGGATAACTTCAATCACCCCAGCACTGAACTGATCCCACAACCTACAGACTCACTTTCGAGTCTGCTACTCATGTTCAAAATCAGAATATATATGCTGAGTGTGTGTATGTATGTATGTATGTATGTATGTTTATGTATGGCAATGAGAAGAGGGCATGTCCTGGGTGCTGGGTATTCTCAGTATTATATATTTGCTTACTCATTTATTATCATTATGATTTTTTTTTGTATTTGTCTTCTGCTCATTGATTTTTTGTCCGTCTTGCTTTTGTGTAGTTCTTCATTGATTCTTTGTTCTTCTGTGCAAAAAAAATTAATCCCAGGATAGTATATGGTGACATATATACTCAGTGGTCACTTTATTGGGTATTTCTTGCACTAATAAAGTTGTCACGGAGTGTATGTTCGTAGTTTTCTGCTGCTGTAGCCCATCCACTTCAAGATTTGATGTGTTGTGCATTCAGAGATGCTCTTCTGCACACCACTGTTGTAACGTGTGGTTACTTGAGTTACTGTCACCTTCCTGTCAGCTTGAATTAGACTGGCCATTTTCCTCTCACCTCTCTCTTTAGCAAGGCATTTTCACCCACAGAACTGTCACTCACTGGATTTTTTGTTTTTCACACAATTCTCTGTAAACTCTTGAGACTGTTGTGCATAAAAATCCCAGGAATCAGCAGTTCTGATATAGTCAAACCACCCCATATGGCACCAGCAATCATTCTACGATCAAAGTCATTTAGGTCACATTTCTTCCCTCTTCTGATGTTTGGTCTGAAAAACCGAACCTCTTGACCATGTCGGCATGCTTTTATGCTTTGAGCTGCTGCCACATGATTGGCTGATTAGAAATGTGCATTAACGAGCAGGTGCACTGGATCAAGTGACTGAGTGTATCTGCGATAAGCATCAATGATTCCAGTAGTGATCTCTTTAGTTACAGACTCACAGTCAGTAAAACACTACAAAGTACAAAATTCAATGTTCAATGTAAATTTATTATCTAACTGTCTATATGTCACAATATACAAACCTGAGATTCGTTTTCTTGCAGACATACTCAGCAAATCACAGAAGTATTATAGGATCAATGAAAGACCACACCCAAACAACCAGTGTGCAAAAGACTACAAGCTGTGCAACTACAAGATAAAAAACTATAATAATGAATAAACAATAAATATCGAGGACATAAGATAAGGAGTCCTTGAAAGTGAGTCCATAGGTTGTGGGAACAGTTCAGCAGTGGAGTGAGTTATCCCTGCTGGTTGAGTGAAGCTATCCCCACTGATTCAAGACCCTGATGGCTCAGGAGCAGTAAGTGTTGTGGGTGGTGTGGGTCCTAAGGTTCCTCTACCTACTTCCCGATGGCAGCAGCGAGAAGAGAGCATGGCCTGGAGAAGTGAGCACAGAATAACTCTCCACCTGCTATCACCAATCTATTTGTGGATTTAGTTTGTCAACACACCTTGGATCGCATATGCCCTAAGCAGCTGGACCATGTGGGATTTTGTCAAGTTTTTTGCAAAAGTCACCGTAAATAATATCTGCTACCTGTCTTCATAAATTTTCTGAGCTGCCTCCTCAAGCACCTCAATCAGGATTGACATCATTGGCATATGTCATGAAATTTGTCGCTTTGCAACAACAGTACATTGCAATTCGTAATAATAAAAAACCTATGAAGTGCAATATATAGCGAGGTATTCATTCACAAATCTGATGGTGGAGAGAATGAATCTGTTCCTGAAATATTGAGCGTGTGTCTTTAGGCTCCTGTACCTCCTGCTCGATGGTAGCAATGAGAAGAGGGAAAGTTTTGGGTCATGAAAATCCTTAATGATAGACACTGCCTCTTGACCCATCACCTTTTGAAGATGTCCTGGACGCTGGGGAGGCTGGTGCTTACGATGGAGCTGACTGAGTTTACAATTTTCTGCAGTGGAAATCCTGATTCACTGGTTTCATTGAGCTTTTGTGGAGAGAACTGATGCAGGCAGGGTGCTGACCATTGTCTATACGGGCTTTGGTCTGACATGGTACAATGATCCAAAAGATTAAAGCTGGTGTGACTCAGGGTGAGCCGGTTTAAACCAAAATAGGTGTAGTTTGAGCAGGCAGAGAGTAGGAGTGGAAGGACATTTTTCTCATTTTAAATCTGTGACCGATGATTTTCCACAGGGATTGATGCTGGGACTTCAGCAAATCACACGGATGTACAGTGGAGAGCATTCTGACTGGTTGCATCACTGCCTGGTACGGAGGTGATCGGAAAAAGCTGCAGAAAGTTCAGAAAGCTGGAAACTCAATCACTAGCCTCCCCAGCATTGAGGACACACACACACACACACACACACACACACACACACACACACACACACATTATATATAATTATAATTTGTAGTCTACTTTATGTTTTTGCACTGTGCTGCTGGTGTTGTGAAACAAATTTCACGACATATGTCAGTGATGATAAATCTGATTCTGATTTCTGCTGTTCTTGATATGTATCAATGATAAATAACTGTGATTATTGGAGGTAATATGATTAGTAAGTTTGTGGATGACGTAAAATTTGATGATGTTGTGGAAGGTTGTCTAAGGCTGCTGACAAGTCCAAAGGAGATGCATTTTCTGAAGGCAAATAGGAGGTTGACACGGTAGGGTACGAAGTAATGTCAGTGAATGGAGAGATCCAGTGGTCCAGTTCCACAGTTACCTGAAAGGGGCAACACAGGTAGATAGGGTGTTGAAGAATGCTAATCCTTCCAGATGAGGGAATATTTTCCAGACATTTTATCCACCAACATGCTTCCATTTGCATGCTCTGATCTTTAATTCACTCCATCCAACATGTCTAAAGGGCTGTTAGAAATGGTGCTTTTCCTTCCTGGTTTGGTATCTGTGAGAATTCTTCTCTAAATAAAAAAATATTTATTTGCACTTTTGGAATCATAAGACTATAAGATATAGGAGCAGAATTAGGCCATTTGAAATCAAGCCAGCTCCACCATTCCACCATGGCTGATCCATTTACCTCTCAGCCCCAATCTCCTGCTTTCTCCCCATATCCTTCATGCCCTGACCAATCAAGAATCTATCAACCTCTGCCCTAAATATACATAAAGACTTGGTCTCCACAACCACCTGTGACAATGAATTCCACAGATTCATCACTCTCTGGCTTAAGAAATTCCTCCTCATCTCTGTTCTAAAAAGACTTCCCTCTTTTCTGAGGCTGTGCCTTCTGATCTTAAAGTCCCCCACCATAGGAAACATCCTCTCCACGCACACTCTATCGAGGCTTTTGAACGTCTATATCTGGTGATTCTAGCACATTCTCTTCTATACTGGTGAAACCCAACATAGATTGGGGGACTGTTTCGTCGAGCATTTTCACACCGTCCACTAAACAAGGTGAGATTTGCTGGTGACCATCTATTTCAATTCAACGTCCCACTCCCATTCTAATATGTCTTCTCTACTGCCACAATGAGGCTATATTCAGGATGAAGATGCAACACCTTATGTTCCATCTGGGTGGCTACCAACCTAATGGCATGAATATCAATTTCCTTAACTTCAGGTATTGGGGTGCCACAGTAGCATAGTGGTTAACATAACACTATTACAGCTCGGGGTGCAGCGTTCAGAGTTTAGTTTCAGCACCATTTGTAAGGAGTTTGTACATTCCTTCTCGTGTGGGTGTCCACCAATTGCCCTGGTTTCCTCCCACAGTCCAAAGACATCCCTGTTAGAGGTTAGTTAATTGGTCATTGTAAATTGTCCAGTGATTAGACTAGGGTTAAATAGATGGGTTGCTAGGCAGCACAGCCCATTGAGCCAGAAAGGCTAGAGGAGTGGAGGATTGCAAAAGAAAGGAAATTATAGGCCAGTTAGCCTAACCTCAGTGGTTGGAAAAGTGTTGGAGTCTATTATTAAGGATGACGTTTTGAGGTACTTGGAGACTAATGATAAAATAAGTCAAAGTCAGCATAGTTTCTGTAAAGGTAAATCTTGCCTGACAAATCTGTTAGACTTCTTTGAGGAAGTACCAAGCAGGATGGTCAAAGTAGAGGCAGTAGATGTTACTTACTTGGATTTTCAGAAGGCATTTGATAAGGTGCCACGCAGAGTAAAATCCTAAGGTGCTACAGGGAAGATACTGGCATGGATAGGGGAATGGCTGACAGGCAGGAGGCTACAAGTGGGCTTTCTCTGGTTGGCTGCCGGTGACTAGTGGTGTTCCTCAGAGGTCAGTATTGGAACAACTACTTTTCAATGACTTGGATAATGGAATTGATGGCTTTGTGACAAAGTTTGCGGATGATATGAAGATAGGTGGAGGGGTAGGTAGTGCTGAGGAAGCAATGCGATTGCAGCAGGGCTTAGACAAATTGGAAGAATGGGCAAAAAAGTGGCAGATGGAATACAGTGTTGGGAAATGTATGATAATGCATTTTGGTAAGAGGAACAATAGTGCGGACTATTATCTAAATGAAAAGAAGGTTCAAACATCAGAGGTGCAGAGGGACTTAAGAGTCCTCATGAAAGACCCCCAGAGGGTTAATTTACAGGCTGAGTCTGTGGTAAAGAAGGCAAATGCAATGTTTGCATTCATTTCAGGGAGAATAGAATATAAAAGCAAAGAGATAATGTTCAGACTTTTTAAGACATCAGTCAGGCCACACTTGGAGTATTGTCAACAGTTTTGGGCACCATATCTTAGAAAGGATGTGTTGTCATTGGAGAGAGTCCAGATGAGGTTCATGAGGATGATTCAGGAATGAAGGGGTTAACATATGAGGAGCATTTGGCAGCTTTGGGCCTGTACTCACTGGAATTTAGAAGAATGCGAGCATCTCATTGAAACCTACTGAATGTTGAAAGGACGAGATAGGGTGGATGTGGAGAGGATGTTTCCTACAGTGGGGGTATCCAGAACTTGAGGGCACAAGCTCAAGATTGAGGGGTGACCCTTTATAAACAGAGGTAAGGAGGAATTTTTTTTAAGCCAGTAAGTAGTAGATCTGTGGAATGCTCTGCCACAGACTGCAGTGGAGGTCAAGTCAATGGGTATGTTTAAGGCGGAAGTTGATAGTTTCCTGATCAGTCAGGGCATCAAAGGATATGGCAAGAAGGCAGGTGTATGGGGTTGAGTGAGATCTGGGATCAGCCATGATGGAATGGAAGAGCAGATTCAATGGGCTGAATGGACTAATTCTGCTCCTATGTCTTATAGTCTTATAATCTACGGGCCTGTTCTTCACTGCATCTCACAATAAAAAATAAAATAAAATAACTTCTCTCCACTTCTCCTTCCTTCTTTTTCCATTCCCCAATCTGTCTCCCATTCTTACCCCATCTCTTCTACTCATCTGCTTATCACCTCTCTTTGACGCCCCTCTCCCTTCCTTTTCTCCCATCGCTCTCCACTCCTGATGGAGGGTCTCAGCCCAAAGTGCCAACTGCTTACTCTTTCCATTAATGCTGCTTGGCCTGCTGACTTCCTACAGGATTTTGTGTGTTACTTGGACTTTCAGCATCTGCAGATTTTCTCTTGTTTGTCACTCCCCTCTTCTATCAGATTTCTTCTTCTTCAGTTCTTTAGCTTTTCCACCTATCACCTCCCAGCTCTCATTGCATCCCCCTCCCCCCTTCACCTGGTCTCACCTATCGTCTGTCACCTGGTACTTGTCCACCCCCCCCCCACCTTCTTACCTGGTCTCACCTATCGTCTGTCACCTGGTACTTCTGCACTCCCCCCCTTCACCTGGTCTCACCTATTGTCTGTCACCTGGTACTTCTTCACCCCCCCACCTTCTTACCTGGTCTCACCTATCATCTGTCACCTTGTGCTTCTCCACCCCCCTCCCCCCTTCACCTGGTCTCACCTATTGTCTGTCACCTGGTACTTCTTCACCCCCCCCCCACCTTCTTACCTGGTCTCACCTATCGTCTGTCACCTTGTACTTCTCCACCCTCCTCCCCCCTTCACCTGGTCTCACCTATCGCCTGTCACCTGGTACTCCTCCACCCCCCCTCCCCCTTCACCTGGTCTCACCTATCATTTGTCACCTTGTACTTCTCCACCCCCCTCCCCCCTTCACCTGGTCTCACCTATCGTCTGTCACCTTGTACTTCTCCACCCCCCCTACCCCCTTCACCTGGTCTCACCTATTGTCTGTCACCTGGTACTTCTCCAACCCCCCCCTTCACCTGGTCTCACCTATCGCCTGTCACCTGGTACTTCTCCACCCCCCCTCCCCCCTTCACCTGGTCTCACCTATCGTCTGTCACCTGGTACTTCTCCACCCCACCCCCCACCTTCTTCTGGATTCTTCCCTTTTCCTTTCCAGTCCTAATGAAGAGTCTTGGACTGTTTATTCCCCTCCATAGACAGCATCTGACTTGCTGAGCGTTATTTTTATATTGCTTTAAAGAATTCTCTCAGGCACCAAACCAGAGAGGAAAATCACCGTTTCTAACTGTCCTTTGGACACGTTACAATGTAGAGCTCTATCATGGGCACTAGCCTTCTTAGCAACAAGAACTTCTTCAAAAAACAAACCTGTTAAGGACAGCCACTCCTAGGATATGCCCTCTCCTCATTACTATCATCCGGGAGGAGGTACAGGAACCTGAAGACCCAACTCTATGTTTCAGGAGCAGCCCCTTCCCTACCACCATCAGACTTCTGAACAGTCCAGTAAACAATGAACACTACCTCACTTTTTTTACTCTCGTTTTGCAGTACCTACTTAATTTAACACACAAAATGGTGGATGAACTTGGCAGGTCAGACAGCATCTATGGAAATGAACAAGCTCTCAACTTTTTGGGCTGGAAAGGAAGGGAGAAGACTTCAGAATAGCATTTTAATTCTGATTCCCATTCCCATTCTGACACGTCACTCTGTGGCCTCCTCTTGTGTCCAGATGAGGCCACCCTCAAGCTGGGGGAGCACAACTTCCAGTTTAAAAATATGACCTCCTTGTCCCTTCTTCCTCGATTCCCCACTCTGGCCTTTTACCTCTTCTCACCTGCCTATTACCAACCCCTGGCTCTCATCCTCCTTCCCTTTCTGCTATGGTCTACTCTCCTCTCCTTTCAGATTCCATCTTCTCCAGCCCTTTACCTTTCCCACCCACCTGGCTTCACCTATCACCTTCCAGCTAGTCTTCATTCCCCTCCCCTCCCCACCTTTTTATTCTGGCATTTTGTCCCTGCCTTTTTGCCACAAAACATCAACTGTTCATTTATTTCCGTAGATGCTGCCTGACCTGCTGAGTTTCTCCAGCATTATGTGTGTGTTGCTCTAGATTTCCAGCATCTGCAGAATTTCTCATGTTTATTATTTAACTTAATTTTTTTCTTATTGTGATTTGTGGTATTTTTATATATTGCACTGTGCTGCTCTTGCAAAACAACATATATATCTATGTAAACACGAGGAATTCTGCAGATGCTGGAAATTCAAGCAACACACATCAAAGTTGCTGGTGAACGCAGCAGGCCAGGCAGCATCTGTAGGAAGAGGTACAGTCGACGTTTCAGTCGGCCCGAAACGTCGACTGTACCTCATCCTAGAAATGCTGCCTGGCCTGCTGCGTTCACCAGCAACTTTGATGTGGTGTTGCATATATATCTATGTATAATCTATCTATATACCATGTATAGATATAGATATATGTATATAGATGAAAGTACATGTATGTATATGTGTGTATATATGTACATGTGTGTGTGTGTGTGTGTGTGTGTGTGTGTATATATATATATATATATAAAATAGTTTATTGTATATTTATTGTATTGCACTGTAGTGCTGCTTCAAAACAACTTTCACAACATATGCCAGTGATAATAAACCAGCTTCTGAATGGGATTCTGAAATCAGGAGTGGAACATTCAAATGAAACTGTGGTGGTGGATAAAATGTGAGAAAATAAACATTTTGTTGTTTGATCAGAAACAGATTTTTGGAGAGTTTATATCTTGGCTGTCAGTGCATCGGTTTAGGGGTGCGGAGTGGTTATGCAGCAAATGACAAAGCCCACACACCTCATGCAACACGATGTGATATTTTTGGCATTTATTTTAGTGAGAGCTGGTTCATAAATACCAGGCTTCTGGAGAAGGTGCTAGTTTCTGCAGACTGCACCAGAGGAGGCTGCGAGCAGCCGAGCAATTAGGGGGTCACGTGTAGCAAATTCTGGAGTTGCACAGTTTACTGTTGTATGTTCAGAACATCCGAATCCCAGTCAGCTTTTTTATCACTGACCTATATTTTGAAATGTGTTGTTTTGCATCAGCAGTACAGTGCGACACATTATATATGTGAAGCACCTTCAATTACTCCAAAAGATTGAGGTTTGGTAAAATACTGAAAGGCTTTTATTCGCTGTACAATACGACCTCCACAGTGAGTGTCTGCCCCCGGACTGAGGGGGAGGGGCAAGGCGAACACCTTTATACAGGACTCTGTGGGAGGAGTCAGCAGAGGGGTGTGTCCAGACAGGTAACTGAGTTACAACATATATACATGGTTTACCACATTCACCCCTCCTTTTTTTTAAAAAGAGTCCCGCGGGGTGAAGTGACTGACAATATTTACAAGAAGTATATTTACAGGTTAAGTCTATCAGGCGGTCGAGTCCGTCGCTGTGATCTACGTAGCACCGGCGATGGCGGTTGTGCTGGCTCCAGCCTGACTTCAGGCGCCAGCACATTAGGCGTCGGTAATCCCTCGTGCGTGTGCGTCGCGCCCGGTATGGGAGTGTCGTGTGGTGTCTGTATAGGGTTTGGGGTGCACGGCGTCTCGTGGGTACATACATTGGTGGGTACGGGGTCAATAGTCACCACGGAGTGTTCAGGGTAGGGGCCCGGAGCTCCTGCGGGCGCCAGGTCGCGGATGGAGACCGTGTCCTCCCGCCCATCAGGTAAAACCACGTAGGCATACTGGGGGTTCGCATGAAGTAAGTGAACCCTCTCGACTATCAGGGAGTATTTATTGCTCTTCGCATGTTTCCGGAGCAGCTCTGGCCCCGGGGACGTCAGCCAAGTTGGTAGGGTAGTTCCAGTGGTCGATTTTCTGGGAAAAGAAAAGAGCCGCTCATGAGGGGTGGCATTGGTGGCTGTGCATAACAGGGAGCGGATGGAGTGGACTGCCTCGGGAAGGACCTCCTGCCAGCGGGAGACCGGCAGCCCCTTTGACCTGAGGGCTAAGAGTGTGGCCTTCCACACCGTGCCATTCTCCTTCTCTACCTGTCCATTCCCCCGGGGATTATAGCTCGTGGTCCTGCTGGTTGCAATTCCCCTAGCCAGTAGATATTGGCGCAGCTCGTCACTCATAAACGAGGACCCTCTGTCACTGTGGATATAGCATGGGTATCCAAACAGAGTGAAGAGCTTGCGCAGGGCTTTTATAACTGACGTGGTAGTGGTGTCGGGGCAGGGGATGGCGAAGGGGAACCGCGAGTACTCGTCAATTATGTTAAGAAAGTACACATTGCGGTCGGTGGAGGGAAGGGGGCCCTTAAAGTCAACACTCAGTCGCTCAAAGGGGTGGGTGGCCTTGATGAGTGGTGCCTTTTCGGGTCGGTAGAAGTGCGGTTTGCACTCTGCGCAGACTTGGCAGTCCCTGGTCATCATCCTGATCTCCTCAAGGGAGTAAGGCAGGTTCCGGGCTTTCATGAAGTGGAAAAGCCGGGTGACTCCCGGGTGGCAAAGGTCTACATGTAGGGCGTATAGCCGGTCGATCTGCGCGCTGGCGCATGTTCCCCGGGATAGGGCATCGGAGGACTCGTTGAGCTTCCCAGGCCTGTACATGATGTCATAGTTGTAGGTAGAGAGTTCGATTCTCCACCTCAGAATTTTATCATTTTTGATTTTACTCCGCTGCTGATTATTAAACATGAATGTGACTGAGCGCTGGTCAGTTAGCAGGGTGAACCTTTTGCCAGCAAGATAGTGCCTCCAGTACCTTATAGCTTCCACTATGGCCTGGGCCTCTTTCTCTACCGCAGAGTGCCGAATTTCAGGGCCTTGAAGGGTACGGGAGAAGAATGCCACTGGTCTTCCTGCCTGGTTGAGGGTAGCAGCCAGCGCAAAGTCGGAGGCGTCACTCTCTACTTGGAAGGGAATGGCCTCATCCACCGCATGCATTGCTGCTTTGGCAATGTCCCCTTTTATGCGGTTGAAGGCCGCGTGGGCCTCGGCAGAGAGGGGGGATGTGGTGGACTTGACCAGGGGGCGGGCCTTGTCTGCATAGTTAGAGACCCATTGGGCGTAATATGAAAAGAAGCCCAGGCACCTTTTGAGGGCTCTGAGGGTATTGGGAAGAGGGAGTTCCAACAGGGGGCACATACGGTCGGGGTCAGGGCCAATGACTCCACTCTCCACGACACACCCAAGGATAGCAAGTCAGGTGGTCCCAAATACACACTTGTCCTTGTTATAGGTGAGGTTGAAAGATTTGGCTGCTTGGAGAAATTTTTGGAGGTTGTTGTCGTGATCCTGCTGGTTGTGACCGCAGATGGTGATGTTATCCAGATATGGGAACGTGGCCTTCAGTTGGCACTGGTCCACCATCCGGTCCATTGCCCTCTGGAAGACAGATACACCATTCGTGACACCAAAGGGGACGCGCAGGAATTGATAAAGCCTGCCGCCCGCCTCGAAGGCGGTGTAAGGGCGGTCCTCCCGGCGGATGGGGAGCTGATGGTAAGCGGATTTTAGGTCTATGGTCAAGTACACCTTGTACTGTGCTATCTGATTGACCATATCTGCGATGCGGGGTAGAGGGTACGCGTCGAGCTGCGTGAACCTATTGATGGTCTGGCTATAGTCCACGACCATCCTATTCTTCTCCCCGTTCCAAACAACCATCACCTGCTCCCTCCAAGGACTTGTATTTGCCTCAATGACCCCCTCCCTGAGCAGCCGCTGCACCTCCGACTTAATGAAAGCTCTGTCCCCCACGCTGTACCTCCTGCTTTTAGTTGCCACAGGTTTACAGTCAGGGGTCAGGTTGGCGAACAGCGGTGGGGGAGGGATCCTGAGGGTGGAGAGGCCGCAAGTGGTGTCGGTAGTGTGGCAGTTGGCATGATGTTGGGTGGGATGCGCGGGTCGGTGTGTGTGTGTGGTCAGTAGCGGGGTACGTGACATATCTCTACAAAACAGGGGATTTATGACAGTAATTGGAGGGAGGGGCCCATCATACTTCATTGTCACGCTTTTCAGGTGGCTCTGGAAGTCCAACCCCAACAGCACAGGGGCACACAGTTGAGGCAAGACCAGTAACGTAAAGTCCTGATATTCTGTGCCCTGCACCACTAGCGTCGCTACACGACTCCCCCCGGATGTCTGTTGTATGCAACCTGGAGGCCATGGTGACCCTCCGACTTACCGGCCATATCATGAGTCCACAATGCTGCACCGTGGCCGGGTGGATAAAACTCTCCGTGCTGCCTGTGTCAAACAGGCAGCTTGTCCTGTGCCCCTCCACCAGGATGTCCACCTTGCGAGCTGGTGGGGAGCGCTTTGGTCGAGGGTCACGGAAGCCAGGATGGGGTCGCTGTCTTGGTCCGGCGTGGTGGGGTGCCCCGTGAGCACCCGTTGGTCGTAGGCGGTGGGAGGTGGCGCCGACCAAGATGGCCGGCCCCATGTCTCGCACGTGGTGGTGGCGTGCAGGGAAGATGGCGGCCCCCATGTCGCGCACGTGGTGGCAGTGTGCAGGGAAGATGGCGACACCCACGTCTCGCACGTGGCGCTGCTCGATCCCGCTCGCGGTTTTGACTTACAGACCTTGGCGGAGTGGCCCTTCTTTCCGCAGCTGGACCAGGTAGCTTGTCGGGCCGGGTAGCCTTTCCGGGGGTGCTTCTCCAGTCCGCAGAAGTAGCACTTCGCGGACTCACGACTGGCGGCAGCCAAGGTTGATTCGCCGGCGGGTTGCGGGGTCTGCGGCACCCACGAGGCCATCGGGGGATCGCGTTCCTGGAGAGCCTCGGAGTTATGCAGAGCGGCCTCCAACGTATCAGCCAGCTCCATCGCCGAACTTAGGGTAAGATCGGCTTTTTCCAGCAGCCGCTGGCGCACGTACACTGACCTGGTCCCCGTGACGAAGGCGTCTCTCACTAGGAGCTCTGCATGCTGCGCCGCCGTCAGCTCCTGGCAATTGCAGGCCCGCACGAGTGTCTGTAGGGCCCGGACAAACTCAGCACTCGATTCCCCGGACCGTTGTTGCCGTGTCGCTAAACGGTGCCGAGCATAGACGCTGTTTATCGGCCGCAGGTATTGTCTTTTGAGTGCGTTCATCGCGCCGTCGAAGTTCAGCTGGTCTCTGATCAGCAAATAGACCCGTGGACTGACCCTGGAGTGTAGAACTCTGCGCTTCGCTACGGGGTCGGCGCTTTAATCTCCTCTAGATACGCTTTGAAGCAGGCCAGCCAGAGTACGAAAGCGTTTCCAGCATCAGGTGTTTGTGGATTGAGGTCTAATTTTTCTGGTCTCAGGGACTGTTCCATGTTTTAAAACGTACAGCGAATAAAATTGAAGCACCTTCAATTACTCCAAAAGACTGAGGTTTGGTAAAAATACTGAAAGGCTTTTATTCGCTGTACAATACGACCTCCACAGTGAGTGTCTGCCCCCGGACTGAGGGGGAGGGGCAAGGCGAACATCTTTATACAGGACTCTGTGGGAGGAGGCACAGGGGCAGTCAGCAGAGGGGTGTGTCCAGACAGGTAACCAAGTTACAACATATATACATGGTTTACCACAGTATACATATAAATGTCTGTGTGTGTGTGTGTGTGTGTGTGTGTGTGTGTGTGCGTTTAGCCAGCCGGTGGTGTAGTAACATCAGCACCAGACTTCGAGGTGGATGGTCCAAACTTTGAATCCAGCCAGATCGTTGCACGCTTTCCAGCCGTGCTGGGTTGAGCATCGAGCTAGCATCCCGGCCTTGTAAAAAAACAGACAAATGCTATATAAATCGTAAAAATGTCACCCAACAAGGCAGGAGAATGAACATGAACAACATATATATAAGTAACGCAAACGCAGTGAGGTAGTGTTCGTGGGTTAATGGGCTGATGGTGGAAGAGAAGAAACTGTTTGTAAAATATTGAATGTGTGACTTCAGGCTCCTGTAAGCCACCCTGATGGTGGTAACGAGAAAATGGCATGTGCGGGTCATTAAAGATGGATGTAACCTTTCTGAGGCATTGCCTTTTGAAGATGTCCTCGATGGTAGGGAGGCTAGTGCCCATGACAGGACTGCTGAGCTTATAACTCTGCAGTTTTTTCAGATCCTGTGTAGTTCCTCTCCATTACCAAAGAGCCTTGGGAATATTCCTCGGGATAGAAATCAAAGCAATGACTTTCAGCTGTTTTTGATGCTTCTCCTGTATCTGGTTTGGTCTGGTTTTGCTTGTGATGGTTTTACCAAGTGTTAACGCTGGTTACTCCTGTTTGATTTCCTATAATACAAATTTTTCCATTCCGAAACCTGAATGGAAATTTAATTAGCCTGAAATTTAGATAATGTTTTTGAAATACCAATAGATGTAAATTCATATCAAGGATCAAGGATCAACTTTATTTACCATATACATTTACATATAATAGGAATTTGACATGACAATGCAGCAAAAATAACATTCAACAATTATAAACATGAGAGATTCTGCAGATGCTGGAAATCCAGAACACACACAAAATGCTGGAGGATCTCAGCAGGTCAGGCATCTTTGGAAATGAATAAACAGTCAACATTTTGGCTGAGATCCTTCATCAGGATTGGAAAGGAAAGGGGGCAGACACCAGAATAAAACTGTGGGGGGGCAAGGGGGAGAAGAATAGCTAGAAGGTGAAAGGTGAAGCCACGTGGGTGGGAAAGGTAAAGAGCTGGAGGAAGGAATCTGACAGAGAGTAGAGTTGACCACAGGAGAAAGGGAAGGGGGAGGGGACCCAGGGGACGTGATAAGCAGGTGGGAAGGGGTAAGAGGCCAGAGTGGGGAATTCAAAGAAGAGGAAAGGGGGAAGGAAATGTTTTACCAAGTAGGAGAAATCAATATTCATGCCATTAGACAGAATATAAGGTGTTCGTTTATTTATCGAGATACAGTGCCGAATACACCCTTCCAGGGCTTCGAGCCACACCGCCCAGCAATCCTTTGATTTAATCCTAGTCTAATGATGAGACGATTTACAATGCCCAATTATCCTACCAACCAGTGTGTCTTTGGACTGTGGGAGGAAACTGGAGCACCCGGAGGAAACCCACGCGGTAATGGGAAGAATGTATAAACTCCTCACAGACAACGGTGGGAATTGAACCCGGGTCACTGGTACTGTAAAACGTTGTGCTAACCACTACACTACCGTGTGATGGGAATTGAACCCAGGTCACTGGTACTGTAAAACGTTGTGCTGACCACTACACTACCGTGTGATGGGAATTGAACCCGGGTCACTGGTACTGTAAAACATTGTGCTGACCACTACACTACCGTGTGATGGGAATTGAACCCGGGTCACTGGTACTGTAAAACGTTGTGCTGACCACTACACTACCGTGTGATGGGAATTGAACCCGGGTCACTGGTACTGTAAAACGTTGTGCTAACCACTACACTACCGTGTGATGGGAATTGAACCCGGGTCACTGGTACTGTAAAACATTGTGCTGACCACTACACTACTGTGCCGCCCTAGAGGATGGCCTCATCGTGGCACAAGAGGAATTAAAATGTCTGGCCACTGGAAAGTTCCACTTTTGACAGATGGAGCAGAGGTGCTCGATGAAGCGGTCCCCCAATTTACAAAGATCTCACCAGTGTCGTGGAGGCCACATCGGGAGCACCGGACCCAAGAGACGACCCCAGCAGATTGGCAGCTGAAGCTTTGCCTCACTGGAAGGACAGTTTGAGGCCCTGAATGGAGGTGAGGGAGGAGGTGAATGGGCTGGTGTAGCACTTCCCCTGCTTGTAGGGATAAGTGCTAGGAGGGAGATTAGTGGGGAGAGACGAACGGACAAGGCAATCACAGAGGAAGTGATCCCTATATAATACAGAGCGGGGAGAGGTAAAACTATGTTTGGTGGTAGGATCCCTTTGGAGATGGAGAAGGTGCGGAGGATGGTGGGCTGGTGTGGTAGGTAAGGACAAGAGGAACACTATCATTGTTGAGGCAGCGGAAAGATGCAGTGAGCCTGGATGTATGGGAATGGAAGAGGTGCAAGTGAGAGCAGCGTTATGGTGATGGAAGGGAAGCCCCATACTTTGAAGAAGGAGGATATCTCAGATGTCCTGGAAAGGAAAACCTCATCCTGGGACTAGATGCAGCAGAGGTGAAGGATCTGAGACAAGGGGATAGCATTTTCACAGGAGAAGGGTGAGAAGAGATATAGTTAAGATAATCATGGGAATTGGTAGGTTTATAAAAGACGTCAGTCGATAGTTTGTCTCCAGAGATGGAAACAGAGAGATCGAGAAAGGGGAGGGAAGTGTCTAAGATGGACCAAGTGAATTTAAGAGCAGGGTGGAAGTTGGAGGCAAAGTTGATGAAATTGACGAGTTCAGCATGGGTGTAAGAGCAGCACCAATGCAGTCGTCAATGTAACGGAGGAAGGGCTGGGGAACATTACCGGGAGAGGCTTGGAACATGGACTGTTCTACATAGCCAAAGAAAAATCAGGCATAGATGGGCCCACGTGAGTGCCCATGGCTACCCCTCAAGTCTGGAGAAAGTGGGGGGAGTTGAGAGAGAAATTGTCGAGGGTGAGGACCAGTTCTGTCAGACAGAGGAGGGTGGTGGTGCAGGGAAACTGGTTAGCTAGAGAATAAAGAATTATATGAAAAATGACGTTAGAGGTTAAAGTAAGGATATGGAATAAAATGTGCGTACATACGTAAATTCTTCTTAAGCCCATCACCACTGCTGGGACATAGACCATTGACAGTAGCTCACCAGAGTCGTCTGTCGTGGGCCAGTTTTTCACATTGTCTCCAGGTGTAGTCGATCTTGATGGTGTATCCTTCCTCTGGCAAGATGAAGTCTATGGAGCTTCTGTTGGCATTTCAGAACTGGGATTTTTACTGGGGTTGCTTGTCCCCCTTTCACTGCCAGGCTCGGGACTGTCCATAGTGGAGTTAAGTGAATAAATACCAACATGCATTTACAATGTAAACTGCAGTGTAAGGAGTAGTTTAAAGTGCTTACAATGCAGTGCAGTGACTGGAGTAATAGATAGTTGGGGAGTGGGGATAACTAGAATGGTCAATCACATTAGCTGCCTGTGAATGGAAACTTTTAAGAGGGTTTGAAGTTTTTTGTTTTTGTTTCATGTCATTTGCAAAAATACTGAAACAACGGTAGTCACTGGAAAGGTGAGATAAAATCAGCAAATGCTGGAAATACTGGAAAGTCAGACTGTGTAAGTAGAGAGAGAAAGAGGGTAAAGATCAGAAATCCGAATGGAACTAATATTAGAGTTCAGGGTCAAGACCCACAGGTCTTGAAACGCCGTTGCCCCTTTGGATCTCCAGCCTGTTCCTAATTGCCTGCCTTGTGGAGTGTCTGCAGCATTTTCTGAGGCAACTCCTCAGACTTTGCATAATTGGAATTCAAATTGGTAAATTGATTTATTATTGTCAGATGCACTGAGATACAGTGAAAAACTTAGCTTGTATACCATCCATACAGATCAGATTATTACACAGTGCATTGAGGTAGAACAAGGGAAAACAATAACAGAATGCAGAATGAAGTGTAACAGCTACAGAGAAAGTGCAGTGCAGGCAGACATTAAAGAACAAGATCATTATGAAGTAGATTTTGGAGTCAAGCGTCCACCTTTTCAGACAGTGTAACCATTTACAGTCTGATAGCAGCGGGGTAGAAACTGTCCTTGAGCCTGGTGATATGTGCTTCCAGGCTTTTGTATCTTCTGCCCAGTGGGAGAGGGGAGATATCGAGGGTGGGTGGGTCTGTAATTACGCTGGCTGCTTTACTGAGGCAGTGAGAGTGTAGACAGAGTCCATGGAGGGGAGGCTGGTTTCCCTGATGCTCTGAGCTGTGTCCACGACTCTCTGCGGTTTCTCATGGTCACGTCTGGAGCCGTTGTCAAACCAAGCCGTGATGGATCCAGACAGAGTGCTGTCTAGGGTGCACCCATAAAAATGGGTAAGTGCTGATGGGGACATGCCCAGTTCCTTCAGCCTCCAGGATAGACTATTGGTGATGTTCACTCCTAAGAACTGGAATTTCTCAACACTCTCAACCTCAACACGTTGATGTAGTCAGGACCATGTGCAGCACCCCCTTCCTAAAATTAGTAATCAGCTCTTTAGTTTTGCGGACAAGGTCAAAAATCATCAAAATGTGTTACAGCTGAGGTATGTAGATGACAGAAGAAACAGTTTATGGCCCTTCATAGTTTGGGGTTGACTATAAATGTTGTGTCTATAAATGTTGTAAGTCAATACACAAGCCAGGGCAGTACGATATGGAGAGCAAGCTGTTGCCTATGCAACAGGGTCCCCCTCTCCGTGCAGATGGTGAATGGCAGAGACCGATACAGTTTGGCACCATTGGTGTCTCAGGAGTTGCCAGTTCGCATTGAATTCAACACAGGACATCATTAGGGTCCAGATTTTTCATTGGGGTTCACTCCCGACACCTTCCCTGTGAGTGGGTATAGCTGCAAGGAAGCAGACATTTGAGATCAGCGTCTCCTTCTCCTCGATGAGCTTCCGACCTCGGCCGATGAGCCCCATCTGCCCAAAGTGACTGGTTTTAAGGCACCAGTAACCCAGCTTTACCTCTTCTCCTGTCAATAGAAACGGTTGTACTGGACTTAGTAGCTAAGCTGCACATGAAGTTCATGGACTTGGATGTCAGAACCTATCTGAGAGGCAAATCATTGGGAGAATTTAATGGGTAGTGGGAGCTCATCCTCTCTACCTACCCCCTCCTCCCCAACCCGAAGGAACCAGATGACAAGCAATAATAAAGCTATTCTGAAGGATGGATCAGGGAATGATCTTTGGGAAGTAGCTGAGATTCCATCTGGTTAATGAGCTATTAAATGTATTTGCAGTTATTTCCACCTAGCGGCTCAAAGCCTGGCTGAATAAACAATAACGTCATTTGGGAGGCCCTACTGAAATAATAAGGCTCTTTAACAACTCAAGTTCTCTTTCGGAGCTGGTAGTGTAAAATAAATTAGGGCATCCCCCACAGTCTTAAAATGGTGTTGCTTACTGAAGTTTCCATGACTGTGGATTTCAGCTGTAGTATTTCTGAACGGGAATACTTAATAATTCGCATCAGAACTGCACGCTGCATCGGGTTTCTGTTTGGCACTACTTATTTAATTGAAATGTACAGGTTTTAATTACTATGTATTGCAATGTACTGCTGCAGCAGAACAACAAATTTCACGACATATGTCGATGATATTAAACCCGATTCTGATTCTTGCTGTTGATGAGAGAATGAGGGACATGAGTAATATGCAAGTTCAGTCTTTATCTTAGCTGCACAATGAAGTCCTCCTTCCTCTCCAACAAGATTCAGATTTATATGTCAGAAATACTTCGAGACACACAGGGAATTGCATTGTTTGCGTTTACAACCAACACCCCGAGGGTGTGCTCACTCATTCCGAGATCTTCCCTGGGAAGATTAACAAGACAAGTGTCACCACACATTCCAGTGCTAATATAACATGCCCAGAATGTTCCTCAGAACAACACAGAACACAGCAAAACAGAACTTACCAAGCGAACAATGCAAAACAGCAAAACAACGGCCATTCCTCCTTCCCGCCCACCCATCTGCACTCATACACAGCCCTCTAAGCACAGGACAGGTCGTGTCTGGTCTCCAGAGGACCCGTGGATTTAGGAACGTTCAGCTTTCCATATCCCCAGCGGACCCACGGAGAACAAGCAGTGAAGCAAGCGATTTTTTTAAGGGCTGCTGGTCCTGCAGCTGTGCACCAGTTGTGTTACGGCACGGTTAGTGTAATGCTTTACAGCGCCAGTGATAAGGGTTCAGTTCTCCCTGTGACCATGTAGATCTCCTCCGGGAGCTCCAGTTTCCTCCCACATTCCAAACCCTTACGGGTTAGCTTTAGCAAGTTGTGGGCGTGCTACCATATGTTGATGCCGGAAGCATGGCAACACTTGTGGGCTGCCCCCAGCACAATCCTCGGTCTGTTTTGGCCACTGACGCAAACGATGCCGACCCGTACGTCTTTGGGATGTGGGAGGATTTGGGATGCTGTCTGCGTCTGTACTTGTGCGCATAACAATAAACTTGATTTTGATGAAGTGGACCCTGCCTCAGAGGTCCAGCTGTGACGTGATGTAAGTCAGGAGGGTGACAAGGACCCACCTGTTGTAACCAAATTCATTAAGTGATGTAAAGAAGGGATTCCACTGGGATAATATCAACAGCACAGCCAATTTATTGCATCATAAACTAACAAAGACTGTGAGATTGACAGTATACACTGTTTTCCAATAGTGAAATAATTGTGCTTTCTTGTGAGACTCTGTTCAAACTTCTGACACCGACTGCTTTGAACTAGTTCACCAGAACAACTGTACAGCACCATACAGGCCCTTTAGCCCACAATATCATGCTGGCATTTTAACCTACTCTGCATCAGTCTAACTCTTCCCTCCTTCACAGCCCTCCATTGTTCTAACATCCATGTGCCTACTTAAGTCTCCTAAATAGACGATAGACAATAGGTGCAGGAGTAGGCCATTCAGCCCTTCGAGCCAGCACCGCCATTCATTGTGATCATGGCTGATCATCCACAATCAGTATCCAGTTCCTGCCTTATCCCCCATAACCTTTGATTCCGCTATCTTTAAGAGGTCTATCCATCTCTTTTTTTGAAAGTATCCAGAGACTTGGCCTTCACAGCCTTCTGGGGCAGAGCATTCCACAGATCCACCACTCTCTGGGTGAAAAGGTTTTTCCTCAACTCCGTTCTAAATGGCCTGCCCCTTATTCTCAAACTGTGGCCTTTGATTCTGGACTCACCCATCAGCGGGAACATGCTTCCTGCCTGCAGCGTGTCCAATCCCTTAATAATCAATAAGATCCCCTCTCAGCCTTCTAAATTCCAGAGTATACAAGCCCAGTCGCCAAATGACCCCAAAGTATCAGAGTCAGAATTATATTTACGACCACTGACCTATGTCATGAAATTAGTTGTTTTGCAGCAGTAGTATATAGCAAGACATAAAATAAACCATAATTAGATGAAAAAATATATATCGTTTATAAGTAAGTAGTGCAAAAAAGAGCAAAATTAGTGAGGCATTGTTCATTGTCCATTCAGAAACCTGATGACGGTGGAGAAGAAACTGTTCCTATGATATTGAATGTGTGTCCTCAGACTCCTGGACTCCGTCCTGATGGTAACAATGAGACAAGGTCATGTGGGTGCCACCTTTTTGAGGCATCGCTTTTTGAAGATGCCTTTGATGAGGAGGGGGCTAGTATCCATGACAGAGCCGACTTAGTCTACAACCCTCTGCAATTTCTTTCCGATCCTGAGCAATGCAGTGGTCCCTCCATACCAGATGGGGATCTAACCAGTTGGAATGTTCCCCACGGTACACCTGTCTCTAACACCACCCCTTGCAGCGTATTCTGCACACCCACCACCAACTGTGTTTAAAAAAAATACCCCTATATTTTCCTCCAATCACCTTCAAATTATGCCGCCCTGTATGGGCCATTTCAGTGGTATTGTGACGTGAAGATTTTTTTTATATCAACGTATTCTTTAGAGCTGTGAAGGCGCAATACTTGTAAAGACCAACTGCAGGAGTATTGAGGCCGTGATCACCCAGCGTCAGCTGCAGTGGCTGGGGCACGTGCTAAGGATGCCCCCATGTCGGCTACCCCGCAGAGTGTTATACGGCCAGCTACATCATGGTCAACGCTCAGCTGGAGGGCTGAAGAAGCGCTATAAGGATCAGATGAAGAATGCTTTAAGGAAGTGCAAGATCAGACCCGAGGACCTGGAGGAGGTTGCTGCTGACCGTACCACTTCACGACGGCTGTGTAGGGACGGGGTTCGTATTCTGGAGATGGAAAGAACAACCAGAAGACAGCAGAAGAGAACCAGGAGAAATGCAGCCATGGTTGTCACCACTACCACATATACATGTCCCACCTGCAATGGAGCTTGTGGGTCCAGGATAGGACTGTATAGTCATCAAAGATCTCACCGTTAAAGGAGTGGACACCGTCATCGGATTTCGATGGACAACCGAAGAAGAAGAAGGTGCAAAATGGATGAGTCCTCCGTTGTTCAGGGTCGACAATGGATGTTGAGTCCTAGCTGTCCAGATACACAAGCCAGGGCAGTACGATATGGAGAGCAAGCTGTTGCCTATGTAGCAAGCTCCCCTTCTCCACACAGCTGATGAATCACAAGGAACAGCAGAGACCGACAGAGTTTGGCACTAGCGGCGACCTAACAGTTGCCAGGCAGCATTGAACTTAACGTAGGACTGCCTTGGGGATTCCAGGTCTCCGTTTTTCTCCCTGATGTTTACTCCTGAAGCCTTCCCCATGAGCGGGTATAGCCATAAGGCAGCAGAGGTTTCAGATCAAAGTTTTCTTTCTCATAGATGAGCTGCTGAGCCCTATCTGCTGGAAGCGACTGCATTTAAGGCACCAGCAAACCAACTGCCCCTTCTCCTGTCAACCGGGCTTAGTGGCTAAGCTACACGCGAAGGCCAGGAGCTGAATTTGGTTGTCAGAGGCTATTTGGGAGCACTTAGTAGATAATGGGAACTTATCCCCTCTACCGTCTCTGGCTGTAATAACATTAAGGAACCTACACATTCTGAGTTTCTATAATTTCTATACGTTTATACATCAGTAGACGCCAGTTTGCCCACAAAGACGTTAATCCTCTCCAGGAAGATGTCGGAATGACTGAGCTCAGACCTACTGTGTACAATAGGGTTTGGACCCAGGAATCAATTATTAGAAGGAAAAAAGTGAACACAAGAGATTCTGCAGATGCTGGAAATCCAGAGCGACAGACACAAAATGCTGGAGGAACTCAGCATCTGTGGAAATGAACAAACAGTTGACCTTTCAGACCGAGATGCTGCTTCATGACTATTAGCTCTTGGTCGGGCCAACACAAACTATCTCACAGATATGACGTTAAGAGTAACTAACTGTTAGAACCAAGGTTAAATTTCTCCAAGAGTAACCTGGTGTGCATGTTTTAGAGGAAAAAGGTTCTCATCTGCTGAGTGTGCATAAACACCGTGTTTGGATCAGGAGAATCCAAGACAGAGGAACAGAATTAGGACATTTTGCCCATGGAGTCTGCTCCGCCATTCCATCAGGGCAGATTTATTTTCCCACCCAACCCCATTCTCCTCCCTTCTCCCCATAACTTTGACGACCTGACTAATCAAGAACCTATCAATGTCCGCCCTACATATACCCAATGACTTGGCCTCCACAGCTGCCTGTAGCAATGAATTCCACAGATTAACCACCCTCTGGCTAAATAAATTCTTCATCATCTCCATTCTAAAGAGACGTTGTTGTAATTTTGCTCTCTGGTTCTTGACTCCCCCCACTATAGCAAACGTTCTCTCTGTACCCACTCTACCTAATATTCAATAGGTTTCAATGAGAATCCCCCCATTCCTCTAAACTCCAGTGAGTACAGGCCCAGAGCCATCAAATACTCTTCATATGTTAATCCATTCATTCCAGAATCATTCTCGTGAACCTCCTCTGGGGTCTCTCCAATGCCAGCACGTCCTTTCTTTGATAGGGGCTTAAAACTGCTCACAATACTCTGTGTGGTCTGGCTCATACCTTATAAAGCCTGCACATTACAGCCTGGCTTTTAAATTCCAGTGCCCTTGAAATGAATGCTAAGATTGCAATTGCAATGAGCATGTTGAATTACCCTCAGAAAAAACATTTGAAAAATCTGTATACCTCTGAGTACCTGTGGGCTCTGATACTGGACATACAGCAGAACGAAGAACGTTACAGCACAGCACACACCCTTTGGCCCACGATGTTGAGCCTACCTTTTAATCTACATTAAGATCAATCAAACTCATCCCTCCCACATAGCCCTCGATATTTCTATCATCCACGTGCCTATCTAACAGTATCTATTGTATCTGCCTCTACCATCGCCCAGGGAAATTGTTCCATGCATCCACCACTCTGTAAAAAAAATCCTCCCTACAATTTCCTGTAATCATCTTAAAACTGTAAACAGAAGGAAATTATAAGCACATTATAACTATAAAAACACTATGACGAAAGGTTTGGGCCCGAAACATCGACTCTTCCTTGCTTTGTGTAGGCGCTGACTGACCTGCATTTTTTGTGTGTTACGTTTAAATTATATTCTTTCTTTTAGCCATTTTGGCCCTGGGAACAATTCCCTGGCTGCCCACTGTATCCATGCCTGTTATCATCTTGTACACCTCTGTAAAATACCTCTCATCCTCTTTCACTCCAAAGAGAAAAATCCCAGCTACCTACACTTATCTTCACTTATTTGTTATAGTATAAAGTATAAAACCATGGTCTCTGGTCAATGCAGCATCTTGGTACGTTTCCTCTGTACTCTCTCTAAAGCTTCCACATATTTCCTACAATGAGGAGACCAGGACCAAACACAATACTCCAAGCGTGGTCAAACTAGAGTTTTATAGATTTCTAACATTAATTCATGTCTCCTGAACTCAATCCCACAGTTAATGAAGGACGTTGGCACCTTCTTAACCACCCTGTCAACCTGCGCAGCAATTTTGAGTGATCTGTGGACGTGGTCCCTGAAATGCCTCTGTTCTTCCACACTGCTAAGAACCCTGCCATTAACCCTGTATTCAAGATGGGCACCGTCTCTATCAGCTGACTTACAAATCCAAACTCAGAGATGGACCCAACTCAGAGACGCTTGGCGTACGACTGGTCTGGCAAATGTCTCCGAATATAACGCAGGAGGTCCAGCACTTGAGATGTGTTGAAGTTGTATAAGACGTCAGTGAGACCATATTTGTAGTATTGTCTGCAGGTCGACCTACAGGAAAGTGGGAAGAAGGAATGGAGGGATGGGGATGGGGAGAGGGATAGGGGGTTGAGGAGAGTAAGAAGAATCTGAGGAATAGGGAATGGGGATAAGGAGGGAGAGAGAATGGGGATGAGAAATTGAGGGAGGGGCGTGAGTGTGAATCAATCATCCCGGCATGAAGATAGTCTGGACTGACAGACTAGGAAATGAAATGCGATTTAAGACTGAGACTCTGACGTGCCCTATCCCGTTTTCATCTTTTCCAGACAGAGAATCGAGCAGCGCAAGTCACAACCTGTCGACCGGAACCAGTTACTACAGCTGTGTTAGTCAGGTCACCATAGGTGGGTACAGAATCTCCACATCTCTGATCTTCATTTCACATTGCTTGACACACTCACATGCACATACACTCATATAGATTCACACATTCACACACACACACACACACACACACACACAAACACAGTCAGACACTCATAAGCTCCCACAGACACACACTCACGTTCTCATACAGAACTGCACACACACTAGACCGCGCACACACTAGCCCGCGCACACACTAGCCCACACACACGCGCACGCATGCACAGATACACACACAGATTCATGTGTTCATAGACTACAAAAACTGTGCAGAAATGTGTGCACACACATCTCTGCACTCACACACACTCACAAAATCAATTTTCAAACAGCAATGAGATTGTCTGCAGAACTAAAAAGATTCCATGGTGTATCTCAGACATAAAGTTATTGTGTTAAAATGCTGTTCCTGACAGAATCACAGAGTAGTTACAGAAAGTGCCGATTTATCACATTGTCTTTCTACCACTCTGTCCCGGAGCCCTCTCCCAAAGTCTCGTCTGCTAGTCCTTGTTCCACCACTGTGCCATCTTACACTGGCCTCTGGACAAATATTGTAACTTTAACTTGTAACTAGATTTACAGGCAGAAATTCAAGTCCATTGAAGCCACAGATGCCTATGTATCTCAGTGTATGTGTGAAAGTCCACTCCTCTCGATGTATCAGTGTGAATCTTCCAATGTTTCTCCATGACTGTTCACACCTCCCCATATCTGTGTGTGACTGTTCATACCTCCCCATGTCTGTGTGTGACTGTTCACACCTCCCCATGTCTGTGTCGGACTGTTCACACCTCCCAATGTCTGTGTGTGACTGTTCACACCTCCCCATGTCTGTGTGTGACTGTTCACACCACCCCATGTCCGTGTGTGACTGTTCATACCTTCCAATGTCTGTGTGTGACTATTCACACCTCCCCATGTCTGTGTGTGACTGTTCACACCTCATGATGTCTCTGGTGATTGCTTGTATAGCCATAAAATGGCAGTGCCTATACATTAGGTGACTCTGACAGGAAATGCTATGGTTTGTGTTGTGGAGCGGTGTACTTGTAGGTATGGGTGTTGACCAGCCTTACCCCTTTTGGAAAGTTATTGCTTTTGTGTCCGGTGATCATGTCATGGACGCTACATTGCCTTCTCCCAGATGAGAGTGCGACAAACAGTCCATACACACGGTAGGTGGGTCGTTCTAAATGTCACTGGTGCTCTTCTGGAGCTTCTCTGTGTATATGTGACCCTCTCACCGGGCTCGTATACAGACTTTCTGTGTATATGTGACCTCTCACCGGGCTCATATACAGACTTTCTGTGTATATGTGACCTCTCACCGGGCTCGTATACAGACTTTCTGTGTATATGTGACCCTCTCACCGAGCTCATATACAGACTTTCTGTGTATATGTGACCTCTCACCGGGCTCGTATACAGACTTTCTGTGTATATGTGACCCTCTTACCGGGCTCATATACAGACTTTCTGTGTACATGTGACCTCTCACCGGGCTCATATACAGACTTTCTGTGTACATGTGACCTCTCACCAGGCTCGTATACAGACTTTATGTGTATATGTGACCCTCTCACTGGGTTCGTATACAGACTTTCTGTGTATATGTGACCCTCTCACCGGGCTCATATACAGACTTTCTGTGTATATGTGACCCTCTCACCGGGTTCGTATACAGACTTTCTGTGTATATGTGACCCTCTCACCGGGGCTCGTATACAGACCTTGCTCGTTAACTATCTCTCCCAATAGCCACATGAGTCAGCAGCGAGAAGGCCACCTTTCATAAACAATATACATCTAGTGTGTGTTGGCGCATGGCCAAGTGGTTAAGGCGTCGGTCTAGTGATCCGAAGGTCGTGAGTTCGAGCCCCAGCTGAGGCAGTTTGCAAGGCACTTAACCACACATTGCTCTGCGATGACACTGGTGCCAAGCTGTATCAGCCCTAGTGCCCTTCCCTTGGACAACATCGGTGGCGTGGAGAGGGGAGACTTGCAGCATGGGCAACTGCCGGTCTTCCATACAACCTTGTCCAGGCCTGCACCCTGGAAACCTTCCAAGGCGCAAATCCATAGTCTCACGAGACAAACGGATGCCTATTATTATTATTATAATATGTCTAGGGTCAGTATCTTTTGGGCTTCAACTAAACAGGAACGTCGTGATGTTCCAATTAAAGGAACCTCGATTTGAGTGAATGCTGTGTAAATACTGCCCATACAGTTATCGATCGGCCAAAAAAGACCAGCATCAAATTATAAAGAAAGTATATTAACCAAATTTTCAACTTTAACAAACAGTTGCAAAGAAAGAAAAGAAGAAGAGAAGGGTTCATTACAGTGAAAGCAGAAAACTGTGCACCCAACTTTAGAGCTGTAGTAGCTGGGGTATATCTCTTCAGTCACGCCCTGGAACCACGACCTGCGTGGAAGCACCCGCCACATTCCAAACTCCCCTCGAAGACCATCTTGTAGGATCTGGCTCTCTCAGATCCTTCTTCCTCCTGGAACCATTCATTTGCAGAAAGTACTTCTGGCAATGGGAACTCTCCTTCCAATGGCAATCTGCAGCACCCTCCCGTGTGCCCCGCTCCACAGCTCCCGCCAAAAGGCCCCAAACTAGACTACTGTCCTTCAGAAAGCTCGTCCCCACAGCTCTCACATCCCACAATCCTGATTGGCTGACACACATTCCTAACTTGGACAATATGGCTCCTTATCTTAACCAAAGTCAAAAGACAAATTCCAGCATGGCTCTCTGCTTTTATAGCAGTAGAAATCTTAATCAGGGGATTACACGCCCTGAAGGCGTGTAGGCTGGTGCTGGTAATGCACTGGACAGTTTTGAATTCCTGTTATTGAGCCTTTCTGTCTGTCACAGTGTAGTTTTCGTGCCATGCAGTGATGTAGTATGTTAGGGTGCTCTCTACTGCACAGCTGAAGAATGATTTGAGTATAGATATGTATAGTCCAGCTCTCTACAACACCCTCACAAAGTGGAGGCATTGCCAAGCTTTCCTGGTTGTGTGGTATGTGCTCTGGGGCCATGAGAGAATTTGGCATAGGAACAGAGGGCAGGCACCCTGGAAAGTGCTAGCAAATTGTAGAAGTTGTATAAACTCCTCCTCTGGCACTCGGTTCCAAATGGGAAAAGTGGAAGAGATGAGTAATTCTGATACCTGGGATCTGTATCTCCCGCGTAGTGAGGGAGCGGGAAGCGTTTGAATGATCAGCTGTAGGGAGTGAAGTGTCTAAGCTGCTGGAAAGCTGCAGGTGCACTAGGTGGCGCTGCTGGTCCACAGACGGTCGTGCTGGACACTCACAGTCAACGTGCGCAGACAGTAACCCTCCAGAGAAGTTTCCATGTAACACACACAAAAGGCTGAAGTTCCGCAGGTCAGGCAACGTCTATGAGAAGGATCTTTCAGACTGGGTTCCCTTGCCTCCAGAATGCTTCAAAAGTAACATCAAAATCAGCCTGAGGAAATTCAACATAGTTCCCTAAAGACTAGGAAGCCATTGCACTCAATAAATAATAAACCTGCCAGAAATTTACTTCAGAAGCTGCATCAGAAAGACCTGGACAAGGCTGGAGAGTGGAGTTGAGAGGGAAAGTAAATCCATGATTGAATGGTGGGGCAGACTCAATGGGCTGAATGGCTTAATTCTGCTCCTGTGTCTTGTGGTCTTAAAATGCAGTGTAAAGGTACAGCACACAATCAGAACTTTGATGTTTTATTTCTAGAAATGGTGGGGTGGAGATCATCATGATGGCTTGGCTTCGTGAATGAAGATTTAGGAACGGGGCTGCCCACGTCTGCTGCAGGCTCGCTGGTGGCTGACAAGGCCAATACGGGACAGGCACGTCTGGTCACAGCGGCTGCAAGGGAAATTCTGTTCTGGGTTTGGTGCTACTGTGTCACGGTTCTTCCTCCTTCTCCTTTTGTCCTCAATGCCAGCCCTGCGTGAGTTTTCGGAGGAGGAGACAGACTGGTGAATGGTGTGTCACCAGGCCTCGCAATCGGAGGCTAGATTAGACCACTGGCAATGGTCAATGTGACAGGCACCAAGGGATTTCCCCAGAGAGTCCTTGTACCTCTTCTTCGGTGCCCCTCTGTCACGGTGGCCAGTGGAGAGTTCTCCATACAGCACAGTCTTGGGCAGGCAATGATCCTCCATCCTGGAGATGTGCCCTGCCCAGCGCAGTTGCGTCTTCAATAGCATGGCCTCGATGCTGGTGACCTCCGCCTGTTCCAGGACTTCGATGTTGGTGACGAAGTCACTCCAGTGGATGTTGAGGATGGTGCAGAGGCAGCGCTGGTGGAAACGCTCAAGGAGTCGTAGGTGGTGACAGTAGGTGACCCACAACTCTGAGCCGTACAGGAGGGTGGTCAGTACAACGGCTCTGTACACGCTGATCTTTGTGCCTTTCTCCAGATGCTTGTTGTTCCAGACTCTTTTGTACAGGCTGCCGAATGCGCTGTTTGCCCTTGCCGGTCTGTTGTCAGTCTCTTTGTCGATGTTGGCATCTGACGAGATGGTGCATCGCAGGTAGCTGAACTGGTGGACTGTCTTCAGCTCTACCTCACCAATGGTGATGAGGGGAGAGTGGTAATCTTCCTGAGGTGCGGGCTGATGGAGAACTTCTGTCTTCTTCAAGCTGACTTCCAGTCTGAAGAGTTTGGCAGCCTCTGCGAAGCAGGATGTTATACGCTGCAGGGCTGGAGATACATTTCTACCAAAGGAGGTGTAAGGCGCTCCCTTCCCTCTGCTAGCCTGCAGGTCACCCTCGGACAAGGTTTGGCACCTACTTAGCACAACCCACCCACCCCCACCCTGACTAGGGTCACGTGAAGCCATGGGAGCAGGTGATGGATGGTTGAATGAGCAGCCGGTGCAGATCACAAGTCCTGGTTATGTGACCACTGACAGGCAGACAATCTCTGAAGAGAATTGATAATGGCTGGGGTCACCCGTCTTGTAAAATCACTGTCCAGAGGAAGGTAATGGTAAACCACTTATGTGGAAAAATTTGCCAAGAACAATCATGGTGATGGAAAGACCATGATTACCTACACCACAAGACACAGCACATAATGATGATGATGGTAATTCACCAGCATTTCTCAAAGGCAGAGTGTTAAATGCAGACTCTGCCTGCAAAGTCCATGTTTATTGAATGAAAGAAAGAATATTCAAGGTGCTGTTTCAGATCAGGGCTCAGCATTTCAAAGCTCCACATCATCTATATCATCTTTGTCATCTCCGACCAGAGCTGGGTGGAGAAGGCGTGAGAGGCTGTGCTCAGGCCCAACTGCATCACCCTCTGACATCACCTCTCAAGCCCGTCTGTCTAAGGACAATGTCCCTGCAGCACCCACGGTTTGATAAAAACATCTTGGAGATATTTAGATAGACCCATAAACAGACAGGAAACGGAGGGACACAGGCCAAGTGGGATTAGTTTAGATTAACATCATGGTCAGTACAGATATGATGGGCCAAAGGGCCTATTCCTGTGTTGTACTGTTCTGAGTCTTTAACCTCATCCCAAATAAGAATAAAATCATCGTCATGGCGTAATCTTCACCATCACCCACCCACTAGCCCACCTCCAACCTCCACTTATTTTGCAGCCCAGTTCAATCCTGACAGTTTATCTGACCTCATATAAAATTTGCTGGTGAATGCAGTAGGCCAGGCAGCATCTCTAGGAAGAGGTACAGTTGACGTTTTGGGCAGAGACCCTTCATCAGGACTAACTGAAAGAAGAGCTAGTAAGAGATTTGAAAGTGGGAGGGGAAGGGGGAGATCCAAAATGATAGGAGAAGACATCCCTCCCCACCGATCTCCCTCTTGGCACTTATCCTTGTAAGCGGAACAAGTGCTACACATGCCCTTACACTTCCTCCCTCACCACCAATCAGGGCCCCAGACAATCCTTCCAGGTGAGGCGACACTTCACCTGTGAGTCGGCTGGGGTGATATATTGCGTCCGGTGCTCCCGATGTGGCCTTCTGTATTTTGACGAGACCCGACACAGACTGGGAGATCGTTTCGCTGAACATCTACGCTCTGTCCGCCAGAGAAAGCAGGATATCCCAGTGGCCACACACTTTAATTCCACGTCCCATTCCCATTCTGATATGTGTATCCACGGCCTCCTCTACTGTAAAGATGAAGCCACACTCAGGTTGGAGGAACAACACCTTGCTTTCCGTCTGGGTAGCCTCCAACCTGATGGCATGAATATTGACTTCTCTAACTTCCGTTAATGTCCCACCTCCCCTTCGTACCCCATCCATTATTTATTTATATACAAACATTCTTTCTCTCTCTCTCCTTTTTCTCCCTCTGTCCCTCTCTCTATACCCCTTGCCCATCCTCTGGGCTCCCCCCCTGCTTTTTCTTTCTCCCTGGGCCTCCTGTCCCATGATCCTCTCAGATCCCTTTTGCCAATCACCTGTCCAGCTCTTGGCTCCATCCCTCCCCCTCCTGTCTTCTCCTATCATTTTGGATCTCCCCCTCCCCCTCCCACTTTCAAATCTCTTACTAGCTCTTCCTTCAGTTAGTCCTGACGAAGGGTCTCGGCCCGAAACATCGACTGTATCTCTTCCTAGAGATGCTGCCTGGCCTGCTGCGTTCACCAGCAACTTTGATGTGTGTTGCTTGAAATTACAGCATCTGCAGATTTCCTCGTGTTTGAGTTTATCTGACCTGCTGAGTTCCTCCAGTACTTTGTATGTGTTGCTCTGGATATCCAGCGTCTGCAGAATCTCGTGTTTCGCATTTCTACTGTCCACATTGGGGATGTTACAAGTGCTGCAAGCTGACAGCGACTTCACTCACCTTCAAAAGCCCAAATGCTGTTGCCTGCCGCGAAGAGTCATAGATGTCTTCCTCGGCGTATCCCAGCAGCACCTGCAGTTGCTTGTCTGTCAGTGTGTGCTGCGTCACGTTTTTCACCAGAACGGTTATCGTCTGTGGAGCAAAAAACAGGTCAAGAATCAACCCTGGTTGATCTTCCTGGGGATCTCCAGTAGCAGCTAAGTGTGCTGGTTACACTTCAACACCACGGGCAGTCAATGCAAAGCCACCATTATCTGCCTGAGGACCGCTCAGGTCTACACTCCATTCAACCTTGTGCAGAAGGTTGATTACAGACACACATCCAGCGCCTCACTTTGGGAGAGGAACAAAAAACAAAGTCTCTATTTAACTTACAACTTTTAGGGCAAAGAAAATAGTTGAAAAAAAATGCTGAGGATGTTCTTCCTTTAACATCTGCCGGATGATGCTGAGGATGTTCTACAAGTCTGTGGTGGCCAGTGCAATCATGTTTGCTGTTGTGTGCTGGGGCAGCAGGCTGAGGGTAGCAGACACCAACAGAATCAACAAGCTCATTCGTAAGGCCAGTGATGTTGTGGGGATGGAACTGGACTCTCTGACGGTGGTGTCTGAAAAGAGGATGCTGTCCAAGTTGCATGCCATCTTGGTCAATGTCTCCCATCCACTACATAATGTACTGGGTGGGCACAGGAGTACATTCAGCCAGAGACTCATTCCACCGAGATGCAGCACAGAGCGTCATAGGAAGTCATTCCTGCCTGTGGCCATCAAACTTTACAACTCCTCCCTTGGAGGGTCAGACACCCTGAGCCAATATGCTGGTCCTGGACTGATTTCATAATTTACTGGCATAATTTACATATTACTATTTAACTACTTATTGTTCTATTACTATTTATTATTTATGGTGCAACTGTAATGAAAACCAATTTCCCCCTGGGATCAATAAAGTATGACTATGACTATGACTATGGAAAAATTACTGCTGACTCCACTCACTCTAGCAATCACCTCTTCACCAAATTGCCATCGGGGAGATGCTACAAGTCCATCACCACCAGGACTACACGTCAGCTTCGAAATTTCTTTCCTGTAGATACCCAGCTTCTCAACAAAACTCACTCCAATGTAATACCCTGACTGTCTCTGCACAACATCCATTAGATGGCCTTTCCTGCTCTCCTTGTTCTGTGATAGTTATTAAGCCTGTTCATATGTTCACATTTATTTCAGTTTGATTATCGATGTTTGTGCTAATTGCTGATTGCTCATGGCTGTTTGCGCAGTTGTTGTGCAAATTGTTGGATGCTATTGTGTTGTCTGTTAAGGTATTGTCCTGTGTTTTATGCTTGGCACCAAACCACAGTCAATTCTGGTATGGTTCACATACGGGCAATAAAGTGACTTGGATTCTAATTCTTTTGTGCAACTTCAGATGACGTGACTACACCATTCTGGTGTTTGGTGCTTGTCACCATAGTTATCCTGAAATTTATTATTCACATCTGCACCGTGATTTCATGTGAGCCCTGGTGTATATGGCAGTGAACTAAAACTTAAAAGATAAAGATTATGTTTATTTGTCACGTGTACATTCAAACATCCTCCAAGAGAACCACAACCTTGTCGTGGTTTGGAGGCTTGTGTGCCTCAGTGACTCGGAGAGCCATGTTTGCTGGAGTCAGGAATTTAATGTGTTGGCTCTTGGTGGGGTCAGCAATGCCAAACAGGTCAAAGGGTAGAGGCCAGACTAAGAGTCCTCCAAGTTCGGGGTTCAGCTCAGGACCAACAACCCTGACTGATCAAACTAAACTGTTATGGAGAGAGCAATGAGGAATCCTTCTACATCAATGTGTGATGTATTCCAGAGCCTCCACCTGGGACTCGCATGGCTGACAGTGAACTGAGAGGAAGCTACTGACATAACGACGAGAGCCGTGAACGTCGCCAGAGATGGGGGAACCTTCATTGCTGCCCTAAACGCCGGCGGCATAACAGGCAAAAGAAGAAAGAAGACGTTGAAACATACAATGAAATACGTTGTTTCCAACACAATCCAAATATGTGCCAGAGGCAGTCCACAAGTGTGGCCATGCTTCCAGTGCCAACACAGCATGCTACAACGTACTAACCCGAACTCCTATGTCAGTTAGAATACGAGAGGAAACCCCCACTATCACAGGGAAAATGTACAACCTCCTTACACTGAGGTGTGTAGAAATATCTTCTCTCAGAGGGAGGGGATCTCTGGAATTCTCTGTTCCTCAGGGTGGGGGAGGCTGGGTCATTGGATATATTGGTGGCAGTGATAGATAAGTATTTGGAAGTTTGAGGAATTAAGGGTGATGGGGAACTGGAACAGAAGGGGGAGTTGAGGTTGATTTAGATCATTGAATGGTGGGATAGGTTTGAGGGGCTGATTGGCCTACTCCTGACCTTATTCTCTTGTGTTCCTATTTTCTTTGTTATATTTACCCTCATTTGGTCAGTATGCTTCACCTTGACAATTCAAGTACTTGTCTAATGTTTCTTTTTCCACAAACATACAAGTTTCTTCAAATACAAAATACATACAAGGTCAGGAGTTACAATGCTGTTAATAATTGTAAATTAAAATATAGTTATTATCATCTGCAAAATACACAATTCCCTGGTGGGCCTACTGTTCCCAGAAATACTCCACCGTAGTCGTAATAATAGTGCGATTACTCGGGCCGAGTACGATGTTCTCCTAAGGGGTTGTCTATTGGTGGTTTCTCGAGTGGCTGTAGAGGCTGATCCAGGATTCGCGTATTCTGCTACAGTGTGGACGTGAGTAAGTGTTGCCTGTGGTTTGTGGCAGGGTCTTTTCTTTGTTCAGTCTCTCCTTTCGCAGCAAACACTGGTTCTCTGCGGCGCAGGGGAGGCCGTTCTCATGTAGCGCAGCTCTTTCTTGAACATATCTCCTCCAGGTGTATCTATTGATCCACGACTCCCACAGTGACTGTGTGCTCCCTCTCCGAGGACATCCGGCACCAACGTAACCCTGGGAGAGGAGGAGGCAGTTGGCTCAGCTAGAGCCCGTCTCCTGGACCTACGAATGGCCATCTTGACCCGGCCCAGGAGTAAGCCCACCAATCCCTCGAATGACACCCCCCCCCCACTTCATACTGGTTGATTATTAGTCTCTGCTTCCACCCACAACACAGGCAGCTCCAGATTCCCATCTCCCTCTCTAGCTGGTCCCCAGTAAACCCTCTGCCTTTCAACTTCTACCGGAGTTCAGGACAGAAAAGTCTACAAACATTGGTGGACACAGCCCAGTCCATCGCAGGAAAAGCCCTGCCCACTACTGAGCACATTTACAAGGAGCACTGCCACAAGAAAGGAGCATCCTTCAAGGACCCCACCATCCAGACCATGCTCTCCTCTCACTACTACCACCCAGGACATTCTCTATTCTTGCTTCTGCCGCTGCGAAGGAGGTACAGGAGCCTAGTGCCTACACCACCAGGTTCAGCAACAATTATTTCCCTTCAACCATCAGGCTCCTGAACCAGCATGAATGACTTCACTCACCACAACTCTGAACTGATTCCACCACCTACGGACACGGACTCACTTTCAAGGACTGTACAACTGATGTTCACAGTATTCAGAGTGCAGAGGACAACAAGCTGTGCAAGCAAACAAACAAACAAACAATTAAATAAATAAGCAAGCAAAACTATCGAGAACATTAGATGAAGAGTCCTTGCAAGTGAGTCCATAGGTTGTGGAAACAGTTCAATGATGGGGCAAATGAAATTGAGTGAATTTATCCCCTTTGTTCAGGAGCCTGATGGTTGAGGGATAATAACAGTTCCTGAATCTGGTGGGGTGGGCCCTGGGGCTCCTGTACCTTCTTCCTGATGGCAGCAGTGAGAAGAGAACACGTCCTGGGTGGTGGGGTCCTCGATGGATTCTGCTTTCCTGTGGCGGTGTTTCATGTACAGCAGATGCGCTCAATGGTGCCTGCAGGAAAATTAATCTCATGGTGGTATCTGGTGATACATGTGGACTTCGATAATAAGTTGACTTTGACTTTAATTTCCACAGCAATCTCTCTGTATTTATTATTTCTATTTTATTTCATTTTAGAGATAAGCTGAACAGACCCTTCCATTCAACAAGCCACGCTGCCCAGCAACCCACCAATTTAACCCCAGCCTAATCACAGGACAATTTACAATGACCAATGAACCTACTAACCAGTATGTCGTTTTACTGTGGGAGGAGATGAGGCGCCCGGTGCTTCACGGGGAGGATGAACAGACTCCTTACAGGCAGTGCTGGAACTGAACTCTGAACTCCGATGCCCGAAGCTGTAATGATGTCACTCTAACTGCTAAGTTACCATGCCATCCCTACTCATTAGGGTTAGGGTAGGCAACAGCGCTACCGTGGGAATAAAGGTTCCTGACACCCACTCTGGCGGTCTCCTCGGGGTTTTTACGTGATGGAGTTGCTAGCCCCAAGCTCAACCCTCCTACTTTCACTGCTGGGCTTGACAGAGCTCCATCTCGTCCATGCCAACTGTTATTCTGCCTAGTCCCACCAACCTGTACCCAGACCACCGCCCTCCGTACCCCTCCCATCCATGTACCTATTCAAACTTCTCTTCAACGTTAAAAACAAGCCAGCATCCGCCACTTCCACTGGCAGCTCGTTCCACACTCTCACCCCCTCCCTCTGAGTGAAGATGTCCCCCATCAGCCTTTCACCCTTAGCACATCACCTCTAGTTCCACTCTCACCGAAACTCAGTGGAAAAAGCCTGCTTGCTTTTACCCTATCCTTACCCCTCATAACTTTGCAAACCTCTATCAAATCTCCCCCCATTCCCCTACACTCCGGGGAATAAAGTCTGAACCAATTAAGCACCTCCCTTTAACTCAGATCCTCAAGTCCTGACAACATCCTTGTAAATTTTCTCTTTCAAACTTATTGATATCCTCCATGTAGGTAGGTGACCAAAACCGTACACAATAAATACTCCAGATTAGGCCTCCGTAATGTCTTCTACAACTTCAACATAACATCCCATGTCCTGAACTTAATACTTTCATTTCTGAAGGCCTATGTATCAACAGCTTTCTGTATAACCCTATCTACCCGTGTCGCCCCTTTCAAGGAACTATGGACCTGTATAGTATTCCCAAATCCCTCTGTTCTACCGCACTCCCCAGTGCCCTTTCATTCACTGTGTAAGTCCTATCCTGGCTTTACCTCCCAAAGTGCAACACCACACACCTGTCTGCAGTGAATTCTATCTGCTAATTAAAGTTAGCTCTTTGGATAGGCGAATACATAACCTATCTCAATGGCTAGCATTAATTAGCTCACGTAGTGTGATATGACAAACACAATGAAATAAATAAATGCATAAGAGGAACCAACTTATTTTTAGAAATGCATTTGAAATTAAACATAATTAAACAAATGGAGATGCAATTTAAAACTATTGAGTAGAGTTCTCCTTTCAGTTCTCGGGTTGTATGTCTCGGGCTTTTGACTGTCACAGTGAAAGCAAGCACAATGAGCTTCCATTTGGCGACACATTGAACAGGTATTGGGTTCCATTGTTACACATAACTTCTCCCCTCAATGGATTTTGCTACGTTAAACTCCTCTATGAATAACGACAGAAGAAACTTTAAATAATTGATGACATGGATCAGGGTACTACATGGAAAATGAAAAGAAAGACTTGCATCTCCATTGTGCCTTCCCCCTCCTCAGTGTGTCCTGAACTAACAGTGATTTACTTTGAAGGCAGAGTTATTTTTTTCATGACAATTTATGCACACAAGTCCCTCAACCCTCACTAATTTTTTACTAACACACCATTGAAAGCATGCTATCTGGAAGCTTAAAGACCCGGTACAGCATCTACTCTACACGTGACCACAAGAAACTGCTGAAAGTTGTAGACACAGCTCAGCACATCATGGAAACCAGTCGCCCCTCCATGAACTCTGTCCACACTTCTCTCTGCCTCAGTAAAGCAGTTAACATAATCAAAGACCCCACCTAACCCGGTCATTGTCTCTTCTCCCCTCTCCCATGGGCAGAAGACACAAAAGCCTGACAGCATGTATATCTGGGCTCAAGGATAGCTTCTGTCCCACTGTTATAGGGTTACTGAATGGTTCCCTAGTACAGTCAGATAGATTCTTGGCTTCACCCTCTACCTTGTTGTGATTGTGCATCTTTCTGTTTGCCTGCTCTGCACTTTCTCTGTAGGTGTTAAGCAAGCCATTTCTTCCTTGTGGTTGGCTGCTCAACCAACCAATACTTCTGTGTGATTGGCTCCTCAGCCAGTCGGTTCTTCTGCATGATTGGCTGCTCAGCAAGCCAGTTCTGTGTGATTGGCTGTTCAGCCAGCCAACTTTTCTGTGTAGCAGACACGAAATGCTGGAGGAACTCAGCAGGCCAGGCAGCATCTATGGAAAAGAGCACAGTTGATGATTCGGGCCGAGACCCTTCATCAGGACTGGAGAAAAAAAGAGGCAAAGTCAGAGTAATAAGGTGGGGGAGGGGAGGAAGGAACACAAGGTGGTAGGTGAGAGGTGAAACCAGAAAGTGGGGGGGGGGGGGGGAGTTAAGTAAGTTTTTCTGTGTGATTGGTTGCTCAGCCAATCAGTTCTGTGTGATTGACTGCCTAGCCAGGCAGTTATTCTGTGTGATTGGCTGCTCCTAGCTGGTTCTTTTTGAGTGATTGGTTGTTCAATCATCTTTGTGAAATCATGGTTGCTCAGATCCAGGGGATCCTTTGATCTAACGCCTTCAGGGCAGCCAATACTAGGAAGGAGCACCCCTCTGCACGGAGATTGTCAAATCAGTTTTCTCTGCACTTGGTTGGTGAGAACAACCATTTCACTGCGATTCAGGAGAAAAGACCTCAGACAGAGGATCTGGCGAACGTGCCTGAGGTAGCAAGAAAGCACTTCTCCACTTGTCGTCAGAGAAGGAAGGAGAAACTTACCAGATCATGTTTGACAAAGACGCTGGGGTTCTTTGAGGATGTGACTGTTAGAAAAGCCAAAGGAAAACCAGCGGATGTGGTGCATTTGGATTTTTGAGGGTGTTCAGTAAGGTCCCATTTAGTCAACAGAAGGTTTGGAAACTCCAAAGTTCAGGAATAGAAAAATCTGCGGAAGGTGCCGGATACAACCGAGTCCACCTGCAGACTCACTTTCAAGGCCTCTTTGCAACTCGTGGTCTCAGTACTTTTTATTTGCACTTTGATAAATGGCCAGTCTTTGTGAAGAGTTTTTAGTCCATCCTATGGTATTGCTTTACTTTCCTGTACGTGCTCTTACTGACTTGCAGTATACTTTGAAACTTGTTGTTTTGTACCAGCAGTACAATGCAAAAGATAAAATGTACTGTAAATCACAATAATAAATAAATAGTGCAAAGAAAGAGCAAGGTTAGTGTGCTTGTGTTCGTGGGATCATTGTCTATTCAGAAATCTGATGGTGGAGGGGGAAGAATCTGTTCTTAACGAGTTGAGTGTGGATTATCAGGCTTCTGTCCCTCGTCTTTGATGGTAACAGTGAGAAGAGGCATGTCCTGGGTGGTGGGGTTCTTAAGAATGGATGCCATGTGTGTATATAAAAAATAAATTTACACTAAACTTTGAGCAAAGTTAGAGCACAGACCATTATGGGTAATGTGCTAACTTATGTATTGGGCCAGATGTAAAGAGTAGGAATAAACTAAAAACTCTCTGAAAAGTGAGTCACACAGGATCCAGGGCTTACGGTCCAACTCTTCACAGTACATGTGGTCAACTTGGGTGCAAGAACACATTGACATCACTCAGTAGATATCTGGATGTTAGCATAATTCAGGGAGATGAAGGTGATGCTGAGGTAGAAGATTGGATGTGACATTGGTGAATGACAGTGTTGGCTCTGTCCCTGCCTCTACCAGAGATTCTGCAGACGCTAAACCCTCTTCCTTTTCAGTCTCACCCAACTGGCTTCACCTATCACCTAGGTTCTTCTTCCCCACCTTCTTATTCTGGCATCTTCCCCCTTTGTTTCCAGTCCTGATGAAGGGTCTCAGCCCAAAACATTGACTTTCTGTGATTTCTCCCTCTGCCTGTTTGTCCCACTATCCAACATATAGTGGGCCAATGCTAAGCTGCCCAGCACATAACCAGCACCAGCCTTCCCTGCATCGAGGACATGTACATATATACAGAAAGGTGCCAGAAAAAGGCCAGTAACATCATGATGGATACCACCCACCCTGTTCATGAACTGTTTGTCCCACTCCCATCAGGGGGGAAGGCTATATAGCATCCACGCCAGGACCACCAGACTCAAAAACAGTTACTTCCCCAAGAAGTAAGGCTGATCAACACCTCCACCCACTAACGCACCCCTCCACATCCCCAACCCACCCCTCCACACCCCCAATCACCACTACTTTATCATTCCCTGTCAGTCAGACACTCCTGTGTCTAATCGCACTTTATAGACATACAATCTGTCTGTGTATACAAGCTGCCTTATGTATTTATACTGCATTTTTAAAAATTATTACTGTGTCTTTATCTTACTGTGTGTTGTTGTGCTGCATTGGGTTTGGAGTAACAATTATCTCATTCTCCTTTACAATTATGTACTAGAAATGACATTAAACAGTCTTGAATCTGAAGGATGTTTTTTTTTTCCCAAAACTGTGCTGTTGTTGAGAGATTGTCAGCTTGTTCACCTTCCTCCTGAGCTCATTGCTCACTTAGTGGGATGAAACGTTCACGTCATTGAAATGGATACGCGTTCTAATGGAGTCTCATCACTCAACACCAACACTGAAGTCAAGAGTGAATTAAATATGTATAGGCAGGGAGGGATTTACGTACAACATTATAGCACAGTGCAAGGCCCTTTGGCTCACAATGTTGTGCCAAAGTTATAGAGTCATAGAGAAGTACAGCACAGTAACAGGCCCTTTGGCCCTTCTAGTCCATGCTGAGAACCATTTAATCTGTCTACTCCCATCGACATGCATCAGGACCATAGCCCTCCCTACCCTACCATCCATGTCCCAATCCAAGTTTCTCTTAAACATTGAAATCGAGCTCGCATGCACCACTTGTGCTGGCAGCTCATTCTACACTCTCAGGGCCCTCTGAGATAACCTACTGCAAAATCAAACTAATCCTTCCTTCCTACATAGCCCAAACAACAGGAATTCTGCAGATGCTGGAAATTCAAGCAACACACAAAAAAGTTGCTGGTGGATGCAGCAGGCCAGGCAGCATCTCTGGGAAGAGGTGCAGCCTGGCCTGCTGCGTTCACCAGCAACTTTTATGTGTGTTCCTACATAGCCCTCTCTTTTTCTATCATCCACGTGAGTCTCTTAAATGTCCCTAATGTATCTGCCTCTACCTCCACCACCACTAGCAGGGTGTTCCACACACTCACCACTCTCTGTGTGAAGAACTTGCTTTTGACATTTCCCCACCCCCAAACTTCCCTCCAATCACCTTAAAATGATGTCCCCTCATATTAGCCATTTCTGTCCAGGGAAAAAGTCTTTGTCTGTCCACTCTATCAATGCTTCTTATCACCTTACACTCCTCTATCAAGTCATGTATTATCTTAACTTCACTCCAAAGAGAAAAGTCCTAGCCCACTCAGCCTAACCTCATAAGACATGCTCTCTAATCCGAGCAGCATCCTGGTAAATCTCTTCTGCGCGAACAAGAGAACAGTTCTGTTGAAGGGTCTTGGCCCAAAACATCGACTGTTTACTCTTTTCCATAGATGCTGCCTGGCCTGCTGAGATCCTCCAGCATTTTGTTTGTGTTTCTGCACCCTCTCTAAAGCTTCTATGTCCTTCCTATAATGGGCCAACCAGAACCGAACACTGTTTTCCAAGTGTGGTCTAATCAGGGTTTTATAGAGCTGCCACGTTACCTCGTGACTCTCAGACTCGAAAGTCGAGGCGCAGTGGCTGGAGACAGCAAATCTCTGCGAGCCCGTTGGGAAAGTCATAAACCCAGTGTCCGCAAGTCTGAGGCCCCCTGGAGGCCGGAGGCCGAAGACAGCCTGTCCTTGGGTTGCGGGACTGTGCTTGTGTGCGTGGGTGGCTGTCAGGGAGGAAAGGGGTGTTTTTGCTGTTGTTGTTTTGTTCCTTGTGCTCTGTGTTGTTCTGCCAAGCACAGTGGGCATGCAGTGTTGGCACGAGAATGTGTGGCGACACTTGTGAACTGGCCCCGGCACATGTTCAGATTGTGTTGGTCGTGAATGCAAACAACACTTTTCACTGATGTTTAATGTATATGTGATAAATAAATGAATCTGAAGGATCCTGAAGTATCTTTGGCAAGTAATATTGAGAGAGCAATTGATATTTGGAATACTGTGCCTGAGGGGGTGGTGCATTCATAAACAGTCACTACATTTAAGAGGCATTTAGACAGACGTTTAAATGTCACACTGTTAGGTGAAAGGTTTCAGTCTCCACTGAGTCAGAGAATTTGATTTGCCATTGTGTCCCTAATAAATAAAAAGATAAATGAAGTTCAAATATAAGGCTCTTGTCATTCATCTGAATGCATGTTTATCACTAAACAAACCAATTTACTACTCAGAAAGGAATAACAGGAGTTCTAAATCCAATCTCCTCAGAAGGTGTAGATGTGCCTTTTTGACAAGTGAGGAGGTGTTGTGGGTCCAGGTATGTTCAAAGGTTCAAAGCCACTGCTGTCGGTCCGCACCAGTTTACCTCAGTTTTGTCATTATTATTTTATCCTCAACGTTAGTCTGTTCACAGTGGATTTTTTATGTGCAGTAATTCCAAGCTGAGAGCTCAATCAATTAATCATAATGTTTCAATTCAGTGACTATCTGATTAGCTTCTAACAGGATAAATATCAAATGATAAAGCTTTACTTGTCATATCGAAATATAGCGTGAAATGCATTATTTTCATCAAAAAAATCAGCGAGGATTGTGCTGGGCAAACAGCAAGTGTCACTGGCACTGACAGAGCATGTCCACAACTTCCTAACTCTTTGGAATGTGGGAGGGAACCAAAGACCCCAAAGGAAACTCTCGCGGTCACAGGGAAAACATACAAACTCCTTACAGGGAGCAGTGGGAATCGAACCCCGATCGTCCAGCTGGTGTTGCAAAGTGGTTGTGAGATTAGTAAGTTGTGGGCATCCCATATTGGTGCTGAAAGTGTGGTGACATGTGGGGGCTGCCCCCAGCACACCCTTGGGCATTAACACAAACAACGCACTTCACTGTATGTTTCAATATCTCAACTTCAAGTTCAGTTTATTTGCATTCAACCGTAAACATGTATAGCACCAAACGAAACAACATTCCACAACACAGTACATATAACTCACGCACAACACATAAAGTAATATTACCACAAATAAATTAACAAATAACGAGGTGCATTTATGACACAAGTTAAAAGTAAACAGTCTAATGGCACAGGCATGATGAGACCTGGGTGGTGAGAGGGAGTTCAGTAGCCTCATGGCCTGGGGGAAAAAGCTGTTTCCCATCCTAACAGTCCTTGTCCTACTGTTACAGTACCTCCTGCCTGACGGACGGATGGGAGGGATCCTTCACAATGTTAAGGGTCCTGTGTATGCAGCGCTCCTGATAAATATCTCTAATGGGTTGAAGAGAGACCCTGATGATCTCCTCAGCAGTCCTCACAATCCTTTGTGAGAACTTGTGATCAGATAGCTTGCAATTCCCGTGCAAGGCTGTGATATAGCTGGCCAGGACAGACTCTCGGTGGTGCTCCTGTAAAACGTAGTTAGAATGGGGTGGGGGGTGGGGGATATTGCTCACCTCAATCTCCTCAGGAAATAGAGATGCTGCTGTGCTTTCTTGACTAAAGAGATGCTGGCGAGGGCCAGGCGAGGTCATCTACGATGTGCACTCCCAGAAACTGGGTGCTTCCGACTCTCTCCTCAGAGAAAACATTTAAAATCAGCATCAGATTTAATGTCACTGGCATATGTTGTGAAACTTATTGTATTGCAGCAGCAGTACATTGCAATACATAATAATAAAAACTATAAATTACATTAAGAATATATACTGTATATATAAAAAGTAATGTAAAAAAACAGGAAAAAAGAACACAGAAGGGAGGTTTCATGGGTTCTTGGACCATTCAGAAAACTGATGGCAGAGGAGAAGAAGCTGTTTCTAAGGCAGTGCAAGTATGTGTCTTCAAGCTCCTGTACCTCCTCCTTGATGTGTGCAGTAGGATGTTGGTGATCTTTTGCCAGTCTGTTGTAGTGAGTGCAGTCTTTGCAGCTTTACACTGGGGGAGCAGCATCAGTGCTGGTGATGCAAAATGACTAAATAAACCCATCAAAAAGGCTGGGTCTGTCCTTAACTACAACCTGGACTCTTGAGTTAGTGGTGGAGAGGAGGCCACTAAACAAACTGTTATCCATTATGGACAATCTGGCACATCCTCTCCATGACCTACTGAATAAGCAGTGGAGCACCCTTTCAAACAGAGTCATTCAGCTCTGCCGTCACAAGGATTGTTACAGAAAATCTTTCCTACCAAATGCATAAGCATATACAACAGTTCATCTCTGTGTGACAGGAAAACTCACATTATAGTACAATATTGATGTTAATAGTGATTACCGCTTCTCCATTCCAGCTCCTTAGTTTTTGCGACATTGAGAGAGTGGTTTGTAATCCAAAAGCCTAACAGTACATAACACCACGCTCAAGGTCAATTTCTTCCCCACTGTTATCAAACTATTGAATGGTTCCCTCGCACAATAAGATGGATTTTTAACCTCACAGTCCACCATTATGATCTTGCACCTTATTTTTTACCTGCACTTACTTTCTCTGGAGCTGTTACACTTCATTCTGCATCCTTTACTGTTTTCCCTTGCTCTACCTCAGTGATTTGATTTGTATGAACAGCACGCAAGCTTTTCCACTGTACCTCGGTACATGTGACAATGATAAATCTAAACCTATGTTCTATCTTTCAAACTGTCAGAAAACACATCATTTAGTGGGAGGTTCCCTTTGTAAACAGCTTTTCTCCAAAGGCGGAACAAACACAACAGCCAAATGACCTAATTCTGTTCCTATTGTCTTATGGCCTGTTTGTCTTGTAGTCGATAATAAACCAAATGGAATTTCAACAATGAAAGAGGCCCATTTAGTCTGTGCCAAACCATTTAAACTGCCTAGTTCCATCGACCTGATAAATTTTGCTTGGAAAGTGACAAGTGTCTCTCCCTGTCACCATCTTATTCTCCTTTACAGGTTTCGACCTTGGGGGCAACACTGGAGTGTCGATGCCTGCTCCGCAAGATGGGCGACTGCCTGCCCTGCCACACCAGTACACCCACAAGGAGTTTTGGCTGTGTCCTCCCAAGCCCTTTGCTTCCCAGCAGGAATTCTCAGCGCCTGCATCCTGCCCAGCCTCGCTCTCCATCACTCCAGTGCCTTCGTACTGCAGCAGCAGCCAGGAGACCCTCAGCCTGGAGACTGAAGGTACGCCGTTGGCCTGGCTTCTTCTCTGCCTGTACTCGTTCGGTGCAACTGTTGTGTGCAGAACATAGAGAGCTCCACAGAACTCTGGTTAGATAGCGCACAGCGTACTGTGTTCATTTCTGGTTGCCTTATTATAGGAAGGATGTGGAAGCTTTAGAGAGAGTGCTGAGGATATTTACCAGGATGCTGCCTGAGTTAACCGCTCTTGGGGTATTGTCTACAGTTCTGGTATCTCATTATAGAAAGGATTTGGAAGCTTTAGAGAGGATGCAGAGGAGATTTTCCAGGATGCTGCCTGGATTAGAGAGCATGTCGTATGTAGGTAGGTTGAGAGAGCTAAGATGTTTCTCCTTGGAGGATGAGAGGTGACTTGATAGAGGTGTACAAGATGATAAGAGGCATTGATAGAGTGGACAGCCGGAGACTTTTTCCCAGAGTGGAAATGACTAATAAAAGTGGACATAACTTTAAGATGATTGGAGGAAAGTGTCCTCCCAGAGGACCACAACTTTGTTGTAGGGTTTGGAGGCTTGCATGCCTCAATGAACCAGAGAGCTATGTTGGCTGGAGTCCATGCCTTGTGCCCTGACTCTTGGTAGGGTGACCCATGCTAAACAGGTCATAGGGTAGAGGCCAGACTATGAGTGGTCCAGCAGTCCTCCGGGTTTGGGGGTTCAGCTCTGAGCTAACAACCCTGACTGGGGGAAAAAAGTTCCAGAAACAGCAATGAATTATCCTTTTACATCTGAGTGCGACGGTATTCCTGAGTCTCCTCCCGGGACTTCTGTGACTGATAGTAGTGAAAAATGAGAAGAAGCTACAGACATGATGAAGGAAGCCCTGAACACTGCCAAGGACAGACAGACATTCCTGCCCTAAACATCAGTGGCATAACGGGGGGTGCAGGATGAAAGTATAGGGGGGAGACAGAAGTAGGTTTTTTTTAACACAGAGAATGGTGTTTCCATGAAGCACACTGCCGGGACGGTGATAAAGGCAGATACTTTGAAGACATTTAAGAAACTTTTAGGGAGGTAGATGGATGTCTGCAGAACAGAGATCTGTGTGGGAGGGAAGGGTTAGATTGATCTTGGAGTAAGTTAAAGGGTCAGGACAACATCGTGAAGCCACAGGGCTGTACTGTAATGTTCTATGTTCTATGATGTAAAATCAGGACAGTGAGTGACTTCGAGGACAGCCTGCAGATGGAGAGATTCACCCGGAACTTGTGTGGATTTACAATTTTACAATGACCAATGAACCTACCAACTGGTAGGTCTTTGCACTGTGGGAAGAAACCAGAGCACCCAGAGAAAACCCATGCCATCACAGGGAGAACATACAAACTCCTTACAAGCAGCAGTGTGAATTGAACTCGGGTTTTACAGGAGCTGCTACACTTTATTCGGCATTGTTATTGTTTTACCTTGTTCTACCTCAATGCACTGGGTAATGATCTGATCTGTATGAACAGTATATAAGACAAGTTTTTCACTGTACATGTGACTATAATAACCCTTCCAATTCCAATAAACCTCTATAAGTCCACCCCTCGGCGTACTTCTCTCCAGGGGAAATATCTGCAGCCAGGACACCTCCATGTGCCAGGAACTGGTGGATAGTGAGGCAGATCTGAGTGACGAAAATGGCAGTTTGATTTATTTAGAGATATTGCACAGTGACAGACCCTTCTGGTCCAACGAGTCACACCATGTGACCAAGTAACCTATAACCCAGGCCATGCCCTCTAGTTGGTGCTGCCAACAGGAAGAAGGTACAGGAGCCTCAGGACTCATACCACCAGGTTCAGGAGCAGTTGTTACCTCTCAACCATCAGGCTCTTGAACCAGAGGGGATAACTTTACCCAACATCACTCACCACAACACTGAACTGTGCCCACAACCTATGGACTCACTTTCAAGGACTCGTCATCTTATACTCTTCATATTTGTTGCTTATTTATTTATTATTTTTCTGTTTTGCTTTGCACAGTTCGTTGCCTTTTGCACTTTGCTTGTCTGTCCTGTTGGTGTGGTCTTTCATTGATTCTATTACGTTTCTGGGATTTACCAAGTATGCCCCCAAGAAAATGAATCTCGAGGTTGTATATGGTGACATATAATGAATGTACTTTGATAATAAATTTACTTTGAATTCTAATTATTAACTAACATGTCATGGGTGACTTTGGGTGGGATGGTATGGGGGGTGGGGTGGGTTGGTTTCTGCAGTGTGGAGTAACTGTAATGACATTCTGGTTGTCAGAGCCTGAAATTAAAAGACTTGCTGATAGTTCGGAAGGTGTTGAAAGATCACATCAACAAAACAGTCAAATTGGCGCCTTGGTGCAGGAGCAGGTAATGCCGAGTGGCCTGTTTTCATGCTAAATCCATCTGTGACTCCCCTGTGGCTATATGGCAAAGGGGAGGAAGTTTTTCCCACACTCATCATCTTAGGAACAGCTTCTTCTGAATTGATTTTATTTCTTACATACTTCGTATAAGTGAGGAGTAAAAACCTTAACGGTGCGTCTCCATCTGAATGTGCAAATTATAGTAAATTGTAATAAATCGTGTGTACAGTAAGATATACAACAGGACAGTCAATATAGCTTAGAGATACAATTGTGTCAGCGTGAATTAATCAGTCTGATAGCCTGGTGGAAGAAGCTGTCCCGGAGCCTGTGGATCCTGGCTTTAATGCTGTAGTACCGTTTCCCAGATGGTAGCAGCTGGAACAGTTTGTGGTTGGCGTGACCAGGCAAGATGCAACCCAGGCTACTGTGGGAAGCGAGAGAGGAGATTGCTGAGCCTCTGGCAATGATCTTTGCATCATCAATAGGGACGGGAGAGGTTCTGGAGGATTGGAGGGTTGCGGATGTTGTTCCCTTATTCAAGAAAGGGAGTAGCGATAGCCCAGGAAATTATAGACCAGTGAGTCTTACTTCAGTGGTTGGTAAGTTGATGGAGAAGATCCTGAGAGGCAGGATTTATGAACATTTGGAGAGGCATAATATGATTAGGAATAGTCAGCATAGCTTTGTGAAAGGCAAGTCGTGCCTTACGAGCCTGATTGAATTTTTTGAGGATGTAACTAAACACATTGATGAAGGAAGAGCAGTCAGTAGCTGTAGTGTATATGGATTTCAGCAAGGCATTTGATAAGGTACTCCATGCAAGGCTTATTGAGGAAGTAAGGAGGCATGAGATCCAAGGGGACATTGCTTTGTGGATCCGGAACTGGCTTGCTCACAGAAGGCAAAGAGTGGTAGCAGACAGGTTATATTCTGCATGGAGGTCAGTGACCAGTGGAGTGCCTCAGGGATCTGTTCTGGGACCCCTACTCTTTGTGATTTTTATAAATGACCTGAATAAGGAAGTGGAGGGATGGGTTAGTAAATTTGCTGATGACACAAAGGTTGGGGATGTTGTGGATAGTGTGGAGGGCTGTCAGAGGTTACAGCAGGACATTGAAAGGATGCAAAACTGGGCTGAGAAGTGGCAGATGGAATTCAACCCAGATAAGTGTGAGGTGGTTCATTTTTGTGGGTCAAATATGATAGCAGAATATAGCATTAATGATAAGACTCGTGGCAGTGTGGAGGATCAGAGGGATCTTGGGGTCCGAGTCCATAGGACACTCAAAGCTGCTGTGCAGGGTGACTCTGTGATTAAGAAGGCATACAGTGCATTGGCCTTCATCAATCGTGGCATTGAGTTTAGGAGCCGAGAGGGAATGTTGCAGCTATATAGGACCCTGGTCAGACCCCACTTGGAGTACTGTGCTCAGTTCTGGTCGCCTCACTACAGGAAGGACGTGGAAACCATAGAAAGGGTGCAGAGGAGATTTACAAGGACGTTGCCTAGATTGGGGAGCATGCCTTCTGAGAATAGGTTGAGTGAACTCGGCCTTTTCCCCTTGGAGCGACGGAGGATGAGAGGTGACCTGATAGAGGTGTGTAAGATGATGAGAGGCATTGATCATGTGGATAGTCAGAGGCTTTTTCCCAGGGCTGAAATGGCTAACACAAGAGGACACAAGTTTAAGGTGCTTGGAAGTAGGTACAGAGGAGACGTCAGGGGTAAGTTTTTTTACACAGAGAGTGGTGAGTGCATGGAATAGGCTGCCGGTAATGGTGGTGGAGGCAGATACAATAGGGTCTTTTAAGAGACTCCTGGATAGGTACATGGAGCTTAGAAAAATAGGGGGCTGTGGTTAACCCTAGGTAATTTCTCAGGTAAGGACATGTTCGGCACAGCATTGTGGGCTGAAGGGCCTGTATTGTGCTGAAGGTTTTCTATGTTTCTATGTTTCACACCTCAGCCCCAGAGGAACAATGTTTCATTTAGCTGTAGACATGTCTGTGGTTAAATGACAATTACCTTGAGCTTGATAAATACATAAATCCCAGCATGTATTTACAATATAAACCACATTATAACAAGTGGTTTAAAGTATTTACAGTGCAGTGCAGTGACAGGGGTAATAAATAGAGGGTGTGGGGGAAACTAGAATGGTTGATCAGACCTGGTGGAAGAAGCTTTTAAAATGGCATAAAGTTTTTATTTTATTAGCCCTGTACCGCTTTCTAAAAGGGAGCTTTTGGGAAAGACTGTTTGTTGGGTGAGTAGTGTCCACTTGGTCTCATCAGATTGTCATAGCTGCAGGGTGGGGGAATCGTGGGGATGAGCTCCCACTCCTGATTGAACGTGCACCTCAGTGTTCTCTGGCAACCAAGACCAGCTCCTGGTCTTCATGCGTGGCTTAACGACTAACCCAGCAGAATTGTTTCTGCTGACAGAAACAATAGGTGAAAAGTTTAAGGGGAACATGAGGGTAAGCTTCTTCACTCAAGGTTTGTGAGAGTGTGGAACAAGCTGCCAGCACAAACTCGCAAGTGTGAACTTGATTTCAACATTGAAGAGAAGTTTGGATAGGTACATGGATGGTAGGAGTATGGTGGGCTATAGGTCTGGTGCAAGTCAGTGGGATTAGATAGTTTAAATGGTTTGGCACATACTAGATGGGCCAAATGGCCTGTTTCTGTGCAGTACTTCTCTGTGATTCTAAGGAGCAAAGTGGGTTACTGGCACCTTAAAACCACTCGCTTCAGACAATGGGCTTGTCAGCACTAGGTGGCAGCTCATCTAGGAGAATGAAAACTTTGATCTCAGACATCCACTGCCTTGTGGTTCTACCTACTCATGGGGAAGACTTCAGGAGTAAATCACGAGGGAAAAATCCAAAGCTGGAGTCCCTAAGGCAGTCATACATTGCGGTTAATGGCTACTGACAACTCCTCTAGCACCACTGGTGCCAAACTGTATCGGTATCTGCTGTTCCTTTGGATTCATCGGCCGTGTGGAGAGGAGAAGCCTGCTGCCTGGGCAACAGCTCTGTCTCCATCTCATACTGACCTGACTTGCATGTCACGTAGACGGCGAGGTCACATCATCCATTGTCAACCCCGACCGGCAGAAAGTCTCGGTATCCGCAATGATTTTTCCTGTTCGTTTCTTTTCCTGGACAGATACAGTCTGCAGTGATGGTAGACTGTTCTACCTCTTATATTTTATTCCCTAACCTCTGAAGACAAGCATGCCTTCTTCACCAGCCTATCCATCTGCGTTGGCACTTTCAGGGAACTTGGACACCAACATGTTGAACATTCGTCAACCACTTACTGTACGTATTCCACCTCTGTTCATCAACCCTCCACAGATCCCCACCATTTACTGTACATGTTCCACCTCTGTTCATCAACCCTCCACAGATCCCCACCATTTACTGTACATATTCCACCTCTGTTCATCAACCCTCCACAGATCCCCACCATTTACTGTACGTGTTCCACCTCTGTTCATCAACCCTCCACAGATCCCCACCATTTACTGTACATATTCCACCTCTGTTCATCAACCCTCCACAGATCCCCACCATTTACTGTACGTGTTCCACCTCTGTTCATCAACCCTCCACAGATCCCCACCATTTACTGTACATATTCCACCTCTGTTCATCAACCCTCCACAGATCCCCACCATTTACTGTACGTGTTCCACCTCTGTTCATCAACCCTCCACAGATCCCCACCATTTACTGTACATATTCCACCTCTGTTCATCAACCCTCCACAGATCCCCACCATTTACTGTACATATTCCACCTCTGTTCATCAACCCTCCACAGATCCCCACCATTTACTGTACGTGTTCCACCTCTGTTCATCAACCCTCCACAGATCCCCACCATTTACTGTACATATTCCACCTCTGTTCATCAACCCTCCACAGATCCCCACCATTTACTGTACGTGTTCCACCTCTGTTCATCAACCCTCCACAGATCCCCACCATTTACTGTACATATTCCACCTCTGTTCATCAACCCTCCACAGATCCCCACCATTTACTGTACGTGTTCCACCTCTGTTCATCAACCCTCCACAGATCCCCACCATTTACTGTACATATTCCACCTCTGTTCATCAACCCTCCACAGGTCCCCACCATTTACTGTACATATTCCACCTCTGTTCATCAACCCTCCACAGATCCCCACCATTTACTGTACGTGTTCCACCTCTGTTCATCAACCCTCCACAGATCCCCACCATTTACTGTACATATTCCACCTCTGTTCATCAACCCTCCACAGATCCCCACCATTTACTGTACGTGTTCCACCTCTGTTCATCAACCCTCCACAGATCCCCACCATTTACTGTACATATTCCACCTCTGTTCATCAACCCTCCACAGATCCCCACCATTTACTGTACGTGTTCCACCTCTGTTCATCAACCCTCCACAGATCCCCACCATTTACTGTACATATTCCACCTCTGTTCATCAACCCTCCACAGATCCCCACCATTTACTGTACGTGTTCCACCTCTGTTCAACATAAGAACATAAGAAATAGGAGCAGGAGTAGGCCATTCAGCCCATTGACCCTGCCCCGCCATTCAATAAGATCATGGCTGATCTGTCCATAAACTCAGCACCATCTACCTGCCTTTTCCCCATAACCTTTAATTCCCCTACCATGTAAAAATCTTTCTAACTGTATCTTAAAGGAAAAGGGGAAGCACAACGAGATCTAGGTGTTCTTGTACATCAGTCACTGAAAGCAAGCATGCAAGTACAGCAGGCAGTGAAGAAAGCTAATGGCATGCTGGCCTTCATAACAAGGGGAATTGAGTAGAAGAGCAAAGAGGTCCTTCTGCAGCTGTACAGGGCCCTGGTGAGACCACACCTGGAGTACTGTGTGCAGTTTTGGTCTCCAAATTTGAGGAGGGACATTCTTGCTATTGAGGGAGTGCAGCGTAGGTTCACAATGTTAATTCCTGGGATGGCGGGACTGTCATATGTTGAAAGATTGAAGCAACTGGGCTTGTATACTCTGGAATTCAGAAGGCTGAGAGGGGATCTTATTGAAACATATAAGATTATTAAGGGATTGGACACACTGCAGACAGGAAGCATGTTCCCGCTGATGGGTGAGTCCAGAACCAGAGGCCACAATTTAAGAATTAAGGGTAGGCCATTTAGAACGGAGTTGAGGAAAAACTTTTTCACCCAGAGCGTTGTGGATCTGTGGAATGCTCTGCCCCAGAAGGCTGTGGAGGCCAAGTCTCTGGATGCTTTCAAGAAAGAGATGGATAGAGCTCTTAAAGATAGCGGAATCAAAGGTTATGGGGATAAGGCAGGAACTGGATACTGATTGTGGATGATCAGCCATGATCACAGTGAATGGTGGTGCTGGCTTCAAGGGCCGAATGGCCTACTCCTGCACCTATTGTCTATTGTCTATTAAATATATTTAGTGAAGAAGCCTCAACTGCTTCCCTGGGCAGAGAATTCCACAGATTCATCACTACTCTAGCTCACTCAACCAATCCTCAGAAGATTTGCTCTTTAATCCAGGGAGCATTCTGGTAAATCTCCTCTGTAGGTTCTCTAAAGCTTACATATCCTTCCTATAATGAGGCGAACTGATACAATACTCTGTGCACAGAGTTTTATAGAGTTGTCTATATATATTAGACATAAGTTTATATAGAGAAGTTTATATGTATAGTGAATATACTTACATATGATATATAAATATATATTACACAAATTCATATGTATAAGAAGGAGAGAATCAAATTACATCTCAATGGAAAGGAGGATAGAAACAATGGTTAAAATAGCTTATTGCTGGTAGCTATCAGCATCGGTGTTCTGTGTGCATTCCTGTGTGCTCAGTGTCAGGGCCAGAGGTTGAGGTGATACCTCTTAGCTCCAGAGAGGTGAAGTCACTGGTGAATCTCCCTCTTCTGTTGCTCGAGTAGGTCCGCAGGTTAAATCATCCATCCAGAGACTCCTCTCATTTCTGCCTCAACATCTGCTGCAAGGCCCCGGGACACAACTGTGCCCACAGGCATTCAGAAAGCTGGCCAGGGTTTCAGTAAGGTACCTTTCAGTTTTGTGCAGAGCTAATCATCTTCACTATACAGTATCTTCAAAGTTCTGACGTTTCCGCATTCCACCTGGTCCCGCTGGCAATTTTTGTTTAATTTTGCCTTCAGTCTTGTCAATTTTAAAAATAATAATCACCTATTTTTGGGAACCATCGCATTCAGAACCAGATTTAATATCACTGGCATATGTTGTGAAATTTACTATTTTGCGGCAGCAGTACATTGCAGCGGATAATAATACAAAAATACAAATTACAAGTATATATAAATTAAATTAAGTAGTGCAAAAGAGAGCAAGATATAGTAAAGTAGTGTCCTATAACACTGCTTAAATGCATTATGTACTTCTCTACAAAATTATTGTCAGAATTTTCGAGTATAGCTTTTTAAATGTTGTTTCAGGGAGCTAAATGCAAATAAGAGCCATCTCGAATTAATTCCCCCCCCCCCGCCCCCAACTCCATTGCCGAGACGTCGATATAATGAAATATTGCGACAAGACCTCGGCCACCCCCGCCGGCGTAGTGATGTACAGACGGGGCTCTGTCTGGAGGACGGTGCGAAAGATCCCTCGTCCTCCCGCACGCCTGTCTCGGCGAGAAAGACCGGCGACACTCGTGCGCGGATCTCCTGCTGCAGTGCACCACAATGCAGCGGCTGTTAGAACCGCTGGCCACACTCCGGACCCGGCTCCGTTACTGAGCGGTGGCGTGTGAGGCTCTCTCCTTGATCTTGAGTATATCGTACAGTGATAACCGGTGTCGTCTGCGTAATAATATTAACCATGTAGACCGCGCTGAAAGCCGTACGCTTTATGCTGTGATTCCGATATTACTGTCTCCGGTTCCGAATTCAGACTCAGTCCTTGAATGTTTGTGTTCATGTTGGTAAAGCTCGAATTTGTTACCCCAGTGTTCGGGTTATGTGTAAAACATTCTGACATTTGTACCAATTAATTTAAAGCATTTTGGTACGTTTTCTGACAATTGGTTAATTAGTCCGGGTTTGCAGCTGTTTTTGAGGTCTCTATTCCGGAAACGCGAAGCTTGAAGTTATTCGAAAGAGGGAATTGGGTGAGGGAGAAATTCTCTGCTGGCTGGCAAGTTTGGTACTGGGCAGACTGGCAGAGCCTTCTGGTTTAGAGGGAGAGGGAGAGAAATCAGCGAACGAGTCAAGACGGGGTGCTGTTAATCAGGAGCTGGATTGTAGAGTAACTGGTAATTGGTTAGTTGGTACAGTATAGACCGTTCAACTGGGAGATGTTTGAACAAAATCCACTTCAAGGGTTTCTCCTGTCGTAGGGTAGGCTGTAAGAGTTGAAAGGCCCCGTCCTGTCCCTGGAATGTGAACATCACAGGTTTGATGAATTTAATCAATGAAGTTTTTAATTTGTTTAAAAAGCGTGCCAAACAAAACGCCAGCATGGATGACTGTACCGCCCTGATTTGTAATGGGTGCAGAGCTGTCTGCGTGGAGTTTGCTTCACCCAGTGAGTGAGCTGTACCTGACTGTTAGGTCCATCAGTCAGAATTGTACAGTACACAGCACAGAAACTGGCCGTTCAGCCCAACTCATCCATGCCAACCAAGTCCCATTTGCCTACACTTGGCCCATATCCCTCTCAACCTTTCCAGTCCTTGTGCTTGGCCCAGAGATGGTCTGGTGTGTGCACCTTCTAATGAAGGGTCTCGACCCAAAACGTTGACTGTTTATTCCCCTCCATTGATGCTGCCTGACCTGCTGAGTTCCTCCAACTTTCTGTGCACCTTGCTCTGGATTTCCAGTGTCTGCAGGATCTCAGAATCACATTTATTATCACTGATATGAGTCATGAGATGTTGTTTTGTAGCTGCAGTACAGTGCACAATGTAAAGTTACTGTTACAATAAGGAATATAAAAAGATAAACAAGTAGTGCCAAAAGAGAGCAAAATAGCAAGGTAATGCTCATGGTTTTATGAACCACCCAGAAATATGATGGGGAAGGGGAAGATGCTGTTCTTAAAATGTTGAATGTGGGTCCTCAGACTCCTCTGTGATGAGAGAGCTTTCACCGGCTGGATGGGAGAGCTTGCAGTGGCTGGTGAGGGTGCTTCCTGAGGGTGCTGCTTTTCTGAGGCATCGCCTTTTGGAGATGTCCTCAATGGTGGCGAGGCTAGTGACCGAGATGGAACTGACTGAATTTACAGCCTTCATATCAGACAGCCGACGTAACCAATCAGAATGCTTCCTAAGCTGCATCTGTAGATTCATGCCACCGTCTGTAAGTAGTTTGTATATTATCTCTCTGACCGTGAGCAATTCCTCCAGTTTCATTGCACGTTCCAAAGATGTCCTGTACAGGTTAGGGCTGGTAAGTTGTGGACATGTCCTGTACGGGTTAGGGCTAGTAAGTTGTGGACATGCGCTGTACGAGTTAGGGTTAGTAAGTTGTGGACGTGTCCTGTACGGGTTAGGGCTGGTAAGTTGGGGACATGTCCTGTACGGGTTAGGGCTGGTAAGTTATGGACATGTCCTGTACGGGTTAGGACCAGTAAGTTGTAGACGTGCTATGTTGGCACTGGAAGCATTGCAATGCTTGTGGGCTGCCCCCAGCCTCATCCTCAGTCTGTGGTGATCGTTGCTGCAACTGGTACATTTCACTGTACCTTTCAATGTGCATGTGACGAATAAAGCTAATCTTTGCCCATTTACAACTAATCCCAGCCCCACTGATCCTTTTCAGATTCCACCACTTGCTTGAACACCAGGGTGAATTGAGCCGCCACCTGCTTGTCTTTGGGATGTGGGAGGAGATGAGACCACCTGGGACCTGGGGACCTCGACACAGACCGCACCTGAGGCCAGGATTAAACCTGTGTCCCTGAAGACACAAGGCAGCAGCTCTTCCTGCCGCACCACTGGACCACTCAGTCTGAGTTTTCCCACTGGGCACTGACTGTAGACTGGTATCCTTGTCCCCACGGCTCTCCCTGGGACCTCAGAAACTGAGTGCTTCCTCTAACTATTCTACCTTGGGGTAGGGGAGTGGAGAAAAGGTCAAGGACAAAGTAAACACCAGATTCTTGAGATGCTGGAAATCCAAAGCAACATACTAAATGCTGAAGGAAATCTACCCCCTCCCCCTTCTCTCTCTCCATTTCCCATTTTGGCGCTCTAACCCCTTCTCCTCATCTACCTATCAGGTCACTGTGGTACCCCTTCTCCTTCCCTTTCTCCCATGGTCCGCTCTCCTCTCCTGTCAGATTCCTCCTTCAGCCCTTCACCTCTGCCGCCTATCACCTCCCAACTTCTTACTTCATCCCCCACCTGCCACCTGCCAGATTGTATTCCTCCTGATTCTGGTATCTTTCCCCTTCCTTTCCCATCCTGACGAAGGGTCTCGACTGAAATGTTGACTGTTTATTCCTCTCTATAGATGCTGCCTGACTTGCTGAGTTCCTTCAGCATTTTGTGTGTGTTACTCTGGATTTCCAGTATCTGCAGAGTTATTTGTGTCTATGAGTTCCTCAAGGACACAGTAATCGTGTAAAGTTGATCCTTGAAATCATGTTGGCTTGCTCGCAAAGGTTGGGGTGTTGTGTGAGTAGTCTTTGAGAAGTTTGATCAATTCCTCAGCCCTCTCTGTAAACTGGGGTCTCTGTGTCACCATGCTTCACCTCGTGATCCAGACCAGCTCTTTGCTATTGGCCTTGTGGCCTTATTTTATTATGGCAGGATAATATGGGATTGACAAACACAAGGGATGAGATAATTAGACCAAGCAATTAGCAAACAGGCCCTTCAGCCCATCTAGTCCGTGTTGAACTGTAGTCCCATTCTGGACCACTGGCCCCCACAGCGAAAGACAAAGATTAGATTAGATTAGATTCTCTCTGTCTCTGGAGACAGCTTATCTACTGGAGTCTATTATAAACTCATGGACTCTCACAGCTACCTGAACTATACCTCTTCCCACCCAGTTATTTGTAAAAACATCACCCCCTTCTCTCAATCCCTTTGTCTCCACTGCACCTGCTCTCAGGACGAGACTTTTCATTCTAGAGTGAAGGAGATGTCCTCCTCCTTCAAAGAAAGGGGCTTTCCTTCCTCCACCATCAACGCAGCCCTCAACAGCATCTCTTCCATTTCACACATATCTGCTCTCACCCCATCCTCCCGCCACCCCACCAGGGATGGGGTGTCTCTTGTCCTCCCATACCAGCCTCTGCATCCAGCACATAGTTCTTCACAACTTCTTCCATCTCCAACGGGATCCCACCACCAAGCACATCATTCCTCTCTCCCATTTTCTGCTTTCCACGGGATTCGCTCCCTACGCGATTCCCTTGTCCATTCGTCCCTCCCCACTGACCTCCCTCCTGGCACTTATCATTGCAAGGGGAACAAGTGCTACACCTGCCCCTACACTTCCTCCCTCACTGCCATTCAGGGCCCTAAACAGTCCATCCAGCTGAGGCAATACTTCACCTGTGAGTCTGTTGGGGTCATCGACTGTGTCCAGTGCTCCCAGTGTGGTCTCTTGTATATCGGTGAGACCTGACGTAAATTGGGAGACCGTTTCACCGAGCACCTGCACTCTGTCTGCTAGAAAAGCGGAATCTCCCACTGGCCGCCTGTTTTAATTCCACTTCCCATTCCCATTCCGATATGTCCATCTATGGCCTCCTCCACTGTTGTGATGAGGTGACACTCAGGTTGGAGGAAACTCCAACCTGGGCAGCCTCCAACCTAATGGCAAGAACACTGATTTCTCGAAATTGGATCAGCAAGTTTTCTGATGATACAAAGATTGGAGGTGTAGTAGACAGTGAGGAAGGTTTTCAGAGCCTGCAGAGGAACTTGGACCAGCTGGGAAAATGGGCTAAAAAATGGCAGATGGAGTTTAATACTGACAAGTGTGAGGTATTGCACGTTGGAAGGACAAACCGACGTAGAACATACAGGGTTAATGGTAAGGCATTGAGGAGTGCAGTGGAACAGAGGGATCTGGGAATACAGATACAAAATTCCCTAAAAATGGCGTCACAGGTAGATAGGGTCGTAAAGAGAGCTTTTGGTACATTGGCCTTTATTAATCAAAGTATTGAGTATAAGAGCTGGAATGTTATGATGAGGTTGTATAAGGCATTGGTGAGGCCGAATCTGGAGTATTGTGTTCAGTTTTGGTCACCAAATTACAGGAAGGATATAAATAAGGTTGAAAGAGTGCAGAGAAGGTTTACAAGGGTGTTGCCGGGACTTGAGAAACTCAGTTACAGAGAAAGGTTGAATAGGTTGGGACTTTATTCCCTGGAGCGTAGAAGAATGAGGGGAGATTTGATAGGGGTATATAAAATTATGATGGGTATAGATAGAGTGAATGCAAGCAGGCTTTTTCCACTGAGGCAAGGGGAGAAAAAAACCAGAGGACATGGGTTAAGGGTGAGGGGGGAAAAGTTTAAAGGGAACATTAGGGGGGGCTTCTTCACACAGAGAGTAGTGGGAGTATGGAATGAGCTGCCAGATGAGGTGGTAAATGCGGGTTCTTTTTTAACATTTAAGAATAAATTGGACAGATACATGGATGGGAGGTGTATGGAGGGATATGGTCCGTGTGCAGGTCAGTGGGACTAGGCAGAAAATGGTTCGGCACAGCCAAGAAGGGCCAAAAGGCCTGTTTCTGTGCTGTAGTTTCTATGGTTTCTATGGATAATAGATTGGCCATGAACAGATTTGATGAGCAGATTGGCCTAATTCTGCTCCTCTGTTTTGTTGTCAAAGGGCTACAGATGGTGGGATCTGACAGGAGAGAAAGGTGGAACACAAAATCAAGGGAGAGTTCAGGAGGTCGGATGGGAACAGCGGGGAAATGAACCCAGTGAGAGGGATGTGTGAGTGATGGGCCGGAGGGAGGAAGGGAATGAAACAAGGGGACAGGGAAGTAGACTGGGTCTAGGGAGAGAGAAAGGTTTTTTTTTGCTGACTCTATTGTAGTTCTTTGTTTTCCTGTAGGTGCCTTTAAGAAAATGAATCATGCGTAGTTTGATAATAAGTTTTCTTTGAACTTTGAAAAGGGATAAAGGGGGAGTATTATACCAGAAATTGGAGAACTTAATGTGCATGCAGTTCGGTCGCAGACGAACTAGGGGAAGACGAGATGCAGTTCCCATGGTACTGTAACTCACTTCCACTGGAAAAAACCAAACCGGTTTCAGACATGGATCCAAAGCACCAATGGTGGGACATTCATGTCAGCAACAGGTAACACTTTAATTTCATGCTGTGAAAAACCAAACCCTAGTCCAGATGAAACCCTCCTCCTGTTCACTGCCAATTCTCAAACAATCTCTGTCAAACATCACCGTGTTTGGTATTTGAAAGTGACTCCCAGGATCTAGCAAGGTGGGTACTGCAGACAGCCCTCTGCCCCACTCATGACCTCCTGACAGAACGTGCTCCTCGGTCACATTGTGAATCTTTGCTTGGCTTAACAGAGCGATCTGAACTCAACACATTGAGCGATCTGCCCCTGCTATGCTGGGGGAAGTGGAAAGATGACATATTGGGGGCAGGGTGGTTTCCTAAGGAGCAGAAGTGGCTGAGGCCAGGATATATGATGAGAGGCTTGGAAGGGGTAAATCGGATGGGTTTAATTGCCTCAACAGAGTGGGCAAGGTACAGAGTTATGACATGGGAGGACTGGAGAGGTGGGAGGTGTTGCAAGAAATGTGTTCATCCAGAGGGTGGTAGGGGTCTGGGTCTCTCCACCAGAAAGGGTAGAGATCGGGAGTCTTGCCCACATCTCCACAGTACTTGGACGTGGCCGTGACTTTCAGGGCCATTGCTTGGCGGAGCGATGTTGGACAAGCTCCATTGTTGGCTGCACAGACATGATGGGCTGAATGGCCTCTTGTGTCACAATGCTGAGGTCATCCAGATGCCTCACCATCAATAAAACCAAGGAATTCATTGTTCACTTTGGGAAGGGGAAGGGAAGTTGAGGAACACGTGCCTGCTCTCATCGAGGGATCAGAAGTGCAAGGGTGAGCAATTTCAAGTTCTTGGGTATCAACATCTCTGAGGATCTATCCTGGGCCCACCATACTGATGCAGTTACAAAGAAGGCACCACAGTGGCTATATTTCATGCGGAGTTTGACGAGATTTGATATTCGCCAAAGATGCCCACAAATCTCTACACGTGTACTGTGGAGAGCATTCTAACTGGTTGCATCACCATCTGCACAAGATCAGAGAAAGCTCCAGAAGGTTTTAGACTCCATCAGCTCCATCATCGTCATTGGCCTCCCCAGCATCGAGGACACCTTCAAAAGGCGATGCCTCAGAGGTGGCATCCACCATTAAGGACTCATCACCCAGGGCAGGCCCTCTTCTCATTGCTACCATCAAGGAGGACACACACTCAATGTTTCAGGAACAGCTTCTTCCCCTCTGCCATCCGATTTCTGAACGGACAATGAACCCACAAGCATTACCTTAGTATTTTTTTTTCTCTTTTTGCATTACATATTTAATTTAATGTTTTTTTAATATATGCTTATTGTAATTTATAGCTTTTATTGTTATGTATTGTAATGTACTGCAGCCACAAAACAACAATATTAAACCTGATTCTGATGCCTTACTCCTTGCTTTGGGACTCCTGCTGGGGGGTGGGGGTGGGGGGGGAGAGGTGAGAGATACTCTCGGGAGAGGTGAAATGGGGCTACAGAAAGGATTCACGGATATATTCCCAGTACTGGCGGGCTGGAGTTGGAAGGAGAGACAGGACAGGGAGAACGTATTAAGGAACTGGATCTGCAGCTTGATGACCTTGGACTCATACGGGAGAATGAGGAGGTGATAGACAGGAGCTACAGGGAGGTAATTACTCCTATATTAACGGAGACGGGTAAATGGGTGACTGTCAAGAGAAAGGGGAAATGCACAGCCAGTGAAGAGTACACCTGTGGCCACTCCGCTCAATAATAAGTGTACAACTTTAGATACCATTGAGGGGGACAACCTATAGGAGGGAGCCGCAGTGACCAGGTCCCTGACACTGAGTCTGTGCTGAGTCTCAGAAGAGCAGAGAGGTGAAGAGGACTGCAGTGTTGATAGGAGATGCCACAGTCAGAGGAACAGAGACAAGGTTCTGTGGCTGTGATAGAGACACCTGAATTGTGTGTCTCCTCTCTGGTGCCAGGATCAGGGATGTCTCAGATTGGGTCTGTGGGCATTCTCAAGGCCAGAAGTCTTGGTGCCAGTTTGCACCAATGACACAGGTAGGCAAGGTGAGGAGGTCCCGAAGAGAGATTTTTATGGAGCTAGGTAGAAAGCTGAAAAACAGGACCTCCAGGGTAGTAATCTCTGGATTGCTGCCTGTGCCATGTGCCAGTGAGGATAAGAATAAGATGATTTGGTAGGAGGATGAGTGGCTGAGGAACTGGTGTGGGGACAGGAGTTCAGATTTCTGGATCATCGGGATCTTTCTGGGGAAAGTACGAGCTGTACAAAAGGGACAGGTTACACCTGAACCCAGGTGAGTCCAATATCCCTGTGGACAGGTTGGCTAGAGTTGTTCAGGAGGGTTTCATCTAGTTTGGCAGGGGAATGGGAACCAGTTAGTGCTGAGGACAAGGTAGTTGGCTTACAAACAGAGGCAATGTATAGACAGACTCCTAGCAAGGAGAGGCTGATGATGGGGAAAGTTTCAGTCAACAGGATGAGTTGTAATGTAAAACATCGACAAAATTGAAAAGGGTGAAAACAGGACTGAAGATGTTGTATTTGAATGTGAGCAGTATACGGAATAAGGTAGATGAACTTGTAGCACAATTACAAATTGGCATGTATGATGATGTCGGTATCACTGGCTCATGGCTGTAAAAGGTTTATAGTTGAGAGCTTAATGTCCCAGGATACACATTGTATTGAAAGGACAGGCAGGAGGGCAGGGGCTCTACTGGTTTTAAAAAACAATCAAATCATTAGATGAGGTGACATGGGGTCAGAAGGCGTTGAATCATTGTGGATAGAGCTAAGGAACTGCAAGGGTAAAATCTCCCTGATGGGGGCTGTATACAGGCCCCCCGCCCAAACAGTGTAAGGACGTGGTCTACGAGTTACAACGGGAGATGGAAAATGCATGCCGAAAGGGCAATGTGACAATAGTCCTGGGGGATTTCAATAAGCAGGTAGATTGGGAAAATCAGGTTGGTGCTGGATCCCAGGAGGGGGAATTTCTAAATGACTACAAGATGGCATTTTACAGCAGCTCATGGTTGAGCCCACTAGGGGGTGAGTTATTCCAGATTGGGTGTTGTGCAATGAACCAGAACTGATTAGAGAGCTTAAGGTAAAAGAATCCTTAGGGAAAGTGAACATAATATGATCAACCTCACCCTGAAATTTGAGAAGGAGAAGCTAGGGTCAGATGTATCAGTATTATAATGGAGTAAAGGGAATTACAGAGGCATGAGAGAGCAGTTGGCCAGAATTGATTGGAAAAGAACACTGGCAGGGATGACAGCAGAGTAGCAATGGCTGGAATTTCTGGAAGCAATTCCAAAGGCACATGATATATATATATTCCCAAAGAGGAAGAAGTATTCTAAAGGAGAGATGGCAATGAGAAGTCAAAGGCGAATAAAAGCCAAAGAGAGGGCATATAATAGAGCAGAAATTACTGGGAAGTTAGAGGATTGGGAAATTTTTAAAAACCAACAGAAGGCAACTAAAAAAAGTGTAAAGATGGAATACAAAAGCCAGCCAGCCAATAATATAAAAAGACGATACCAGAAGTTTCCTCAGATACATAAAGTGTAGAGAGGTGAGAATGGATATCAGACCACTGGAAAATGATACAGGAGAGGTAATAACGAGGGACTAGGAAATTGTGGACGAACTGAATAGGTACTTTGCATCAGTCTTCACTGTGGAAGACACCAGCAGTGTGGTTGATGCTCCAGGTGTCAGGGGTCATGAAGTGTGTAAAGTTACCATTAATAGAGAAGATTCTTGGGAAACTGAAAGGTCTGAGGCTAGAGAAGTCTCCTGGACCAGATGGTGTACACCCCAGACTTCTGAAAGAGGTGGCTGAAAAGATTGTGGAGCCATTAGTAATGGTATTTCAAGAATCACTAGATTCTGGAATGGTTCTGGAGCGGAAAATTGCAAATGTCACTCCACTCTTCAAGAAGCAAGAGAGGCAGAAGAAAGGAAACTATAGGCTAATTAATCTGATATCAGTGGTTGGGAAAAAGTTGGAGTCAGTTGTTAAAGATGAGATCTCAGGGAATTTGGAGGCACGTAATAAAATAGGCCGTAGTCAGCATGGTTTCCTCAAGGGAAAATCTTGCCTGACAAATCTTTTGGAATTCTTTGAAGAAATAACAAATAACAGTATAGACAAAGGAGAATCAGTTGATGTTGTGTGCTTGGATTTTCAGAAAGCCTTTGACGAGGTGCCACACATGAGGCTGCTTAACAGGTTAAGAGTCCATGGTATTACAGGAAAGATTCTAGCATGGGTAAATTAGTGGCTGATTGGCAGAAGGCAAAGTGTGGAAATAAAGGGAGGCTCTTCTGGTTGGCTGCCAATGACTAGTGGTGTTCCACGGGGGGTCTGTGTTGGAACCGATTATTTTTATGTTACAGGTCAAGGATTTGGATGATGAAATTGATGGCTTTGTTGCTAAGTTTGCAGATGATATGAAGAGAGGTGGAGGGGCAGGTAGTTTTGAAGAAGTAAAGAGGATACAGAAGGACTTAGACAGATTAGGAGAAAAAAGTGGCAGATGGAATATGGTGTCGGGAAGTGTATGGTCATGCTCTTCGGTGGAAGAAATGAAAGGGTTGACTATTTTCTAAACGAAGAGAAAATTTAAAAAAAAACTGGGGTGCAAAGGGACTTGGGAGTGCTTGTGCAGGATTCCCTAAAGGTTAATTTGCAGGTTGTGTCTCTGGTGAGGAAGGCAAACACAACGTTAGCATTCATTTCAAGAACACTAGAATATAGAAGTATGGATATAATGTTGAGGCTTTATAAAGCACTGGTGAAGCCTCACTTGGAATATTGTGAGCAAATTTGGGCTCCTTTTCTTAGAAAGGATGTGCTGAAACTGGAGAGGGTTCAAAGGAGGTTCACAAAAATGATTCCAGGATTGAATGGCTTGTCATATGAAGAGCGTCTGGTGGCTCTGGACCCGTATTCAGAAGAATGAGGGGTGGCCTAATTGAAACATATCGAATGGTGAAAGGCCTTGGTAGAGTGGATGTGGAGAGGATGTTTTCTATGGTGGGAGAGTCTAAGATCAGTGGACACAGCCTCAGAATAGAGGGATGTCCTTTTAGAATGGAGATGAGGAGAAATTTCTTTAGCCAGAAGCAGTGAATCTGTGGAATTCTTTGCTACAGGGAGCTGTGGAAGCCAAGTCTTTATGTGTATTTAAGGCAGAGGTTGATAGATTCCCAACTGGTTATGGCATGAAGGGATATGTGGAGAAGGCAGGAGATTGGGGCTGAGAGGGAAATGGATCAGTCATAGTGAAATGGTGGAACAGACTCGATGGGCCAAATGGCCTAATTCTGCTCCTATATCTTGTGGTTTTATGGATGGGATGGGTCTGTTTTCCCTGGCGTGTATATAAATCATGAGGGGCATTCTTCTCATTTTCCCCATTGTAGGGCAGTCTAAAACCAGGGGGTTTAAGGTGAGAGGGGAAAGATTTAAAGGGGATCTGAGGGCAAGCTTTTTACACTGACAGTGGTGGGTATGTGGGACAAACTGCCAGAAGAAGTGATGGAGGTAGGAACAATGTAGAACATCACAGCATGTTCCAGGGTCAATCTGACCCTTCCTCCCTTCTTTTTCTATCATCCACGTGCCTATCTAAGAGTCTGTTAACTGCCCCAAATGCATCTGACCCTACCACGACCTCTGACACTGTGCTTCACACCTCCACAGCTCTGTGAAAATTAAAATTAACCACCTCTGTCATCCCCCTCCCCGCCCTATACTTCCCTCCAATCATCTTAAAACTATGCCCTTTTTTATTAGCTATTTCTGCTCAAGCACAAAGATCTCTGCCTGTGCAGTACATCTATGCTTCGTAGGTTTATCAAAAGGAATGGTTTACAGGCATATCGGCAAATAGGACTAGCACAGCTCGGCTCTTTGGTCAGCACGGACCAGATGGGCCAAAGGGCCTGCCTCCACACTGAGTGCCTCTGTGACTCTGCATTGAGGGAGATGGGATGATGGGACAGGGAATGGATAGATTGTTTAGGCAGCCAAATTTCGGGCGGGGGCTTGTCGATCCAGGATGAAATTCCACTTCCTTCTGACCCACCTCAGTTGTCCAGCTACGGTCAGTAGAAGAAGATGGGCTGAAGGGTCACCTGCTATGCTTCTAAGGTTCACTCATTATGTGTCATGTCATGATGTGGCCGATCACGGTCTTTCCGTGTTCTCGGCAAATTTTCCTACAGAAGTGGTTTGCTGTTGCTGCCTTCTGTGCAGTGTCTTTACAAGACGGATGACCCAGCGTTATCAGTACTCTTCGGAGATCATCTGCCTGGCGTCAGTGGTCTTAACCAGACTTGTGATATGTACCAGCCGCTCATATGACCATCTACCACCTGATCCCATGGCTTCACGTGATCGTGATCGGGAGAAGGAGCTAAGCAGCTGCTACACCTTGCCCCTGGGTGACCTGCAGACCAGTGGCGGGAGGGAGCACCTTACACCCCCTTTGATAGAGCTGTATCTCTACCCTGCCACCCAGAAGGTCCAGCAGAGGCTAATTCTCCCCGAGTCTGAGTGGTGCTACACAAATGCCATCATGTCAGCCTTTTGTCTTGCTGACGGTCTCCTGGCCTGATTACCATCCGTGAAGGCTTCAAAGTGCAAACCTGTGATTTATTTTTAGGAGCCGTGTACTGGTTACAGGCTGCTTCCCACGGTGCACTTGCTCATTAATGCTTCAACACCTCTCACTGCACCAACTAGTTCCCAGTGCCTGCAACTGAGATCAGACCTTTGCCTTCAGTTGACTTCAAATACATTTCCAGCACCTCATTGTCCTTGTTGGGGTCAGTCTCTGTTTCGTGCCCCTTTAATCTCAACTCTGTAAATTTTAAAAAAAATCTTTATTTGTCACAAGTCCATCAAAACATTCAGTGAAATGTGTTGTTTGTATCAATGACCAACACAGTTTGAGGATGTGCTGGGGGCAATCCACAGGTGTCGTCAGGCTTCTGGTGCCAGCAGCATGTCCAGATCTTGCTAACCCTAACCTGTGCAGCTTTAGACTGTGGGAGGAAACCGGAGATCTCAGAGGAAACCCACGCAGTCACGGGGAAAACATACAAACTCCTTGCAGACAGCAGTGGGAATTGAAGACTGCTTCTTGTGCTAAAGCTACGTTACTGTGCCCCACCCCCCAGATAAACGCTCAGAATTCTCAAAGGATGATGTTGCATCTATATGAGGAGAGAGGGCTAAGGTTTCATCCGTATGTGATGGAGATGAACCCCCTCAGGTTAGCCACGCTGGGTGGCCCTGCCAAGCATCAAATTGTTTGCACATTGACAGGCCTAGATAGAGTGGATGTGGAGAGGGTATTTCCTATCCTGGGGACTAGGACCAGAGGTCACAGATAGAATGGATGTGGAGAGGATCTCTTCTATAGTGGGAGAGTCACTATGTTTCCTATAGTAGAGCACAGATGAGGAATTTCTTTAGCCAGAGGGTGGAGAATCTGTGGAATTCATTGCCACAGACGGCTGTGGAGGCCAAGTCATTGGTATTTTTAAAGTGGAGGTTGATATATTCTTGATTAGTAAGAGCACCAAAGGTTATGGGGAGAAGGCAGGAGAATGGGGCAGAGAGAGAAAATTAATCACCCATGGTAGGATGGTGGAGGAGACTGGATGGGTTGAATGGCCTTATTCTGCTCCTATACCTTATGGTGTTACATGGAAATATGTTAACACCACCATTCCCCTCCTCTTCTCTCGATATATTGTACGTCATTTCTACATGTATATTAGGGGGATGATGGCGTTGAGCTTACGGTGTGGGAATGGTATTAAAGTTCTAACTTATCTCCGTCTTTCTGTATTCTGTGCAGTTCTCTGTAGCCCAGTGCTCAACTGTACTGTTAGTGAAACATACGCCGTGGAAAATAGAACAGTACACACAGGAACAGGTCCTTCAGTCCACAATTAAATTACTAATCAAATGTCCAACTAACTAACCCTTCTGCCTACACAATGTCCATATCCTTCCATTTTCCTCGCATCTAATGTCTTTTGAAGATCTCTAATGTATCTGCCTCTGTCAGAATCAGGTTTAATATCACCGGCATACTGTATGTTGTGAAATTTGTTATCACAACCCCAGGCACAAAGCAAAAACCGTAGCCAAGCAACGTCCATTGAGCCATACTGTGGCAACGCAAGGCTGAAGTGTTAGAAATGTCATCTCCACACCCTTGTCGAGGTTCAGAAATATCATCTCCACACCCTTGTTGAGGTTTAGAAATATCATCTCCACACCCTTGTTGAGGTTCAGAAATATCATCTCCACTCCCTTGTCCAGTTTTAGAGGTTTTCCCATTTGCTCAGTGATGGAGGGAAAAGCCAAACTTGTCTATGATTTGGCCTTGTATTTCAGCCCATGTCTAAATATCGTCCATGTTTTGCTTTATGTCATCTCTGAGTGGAAAACAAAATGAAATTTGAGAGTAAATGATTGGCAGGAAAACATTTTGATTTAGATTTTTATTTAGCGTGGGGTAGGCCCCTCCAGCCCTCCAAACCGTGCCGCACCAGCAACCCCAGAACCCCGGTTTAACCCTAAACTACTCATGGGGCAGCGTACAATGACCAGCTACCCAGTACATCTCTGAACTGTGGGAGGAAACCAGAGCGCTAGGGACAACCCACACACTCCACGGGGAGGACGTACACAGACCCTTGCCCGGGGGCAGCCTGTTCTGGAGTTGGAGGCTTTTTTCTGTGTGTGGGAGGGTGGCAAGGGGGTTTGTTTTGATTTTGTTTTGTTGCTGGTTGCCGACGTTCTACTGAATACGATGGGCATGCTATGGAGGCAACAATTGCGGACTTCCCCCAGCACATCCAAAGGCTGTTAACACAAACGGCCCATTTCACTGTATGTTTCAATGCATATGTGATAAATGAATCTAAACTTTCGAGACATCAGATCCCTTCTGGCATCGACAAGGTATGAGTCCTGGGTGAGTGCAGAAACAAAAGCTCTCAACACCATTCAGAGTCAGGTTCAACATCTCTGCATTATGGAGTGAATTTGTTATTTTGTGGCAGCAGTACAGTACAATATAGAAAATACAATGAGATATACAGTACTATACATTTACAACAAGAAATGTATGTATGAGTATATATTATACATATGTAAATTTTTATGTTTATGTATACCATAACTCCATAAGATATAGGAGTAGAATTAGGCCATTTGGCCCATCGAGTCTGCTCCGCTATTACATCATGGCTGATCCACTTTCCCTCTCCCTCCCTATCTCTTGCCTTCTCCCCGTATCCCTTCATACACTGACCAATCAAGAATCTATCAACCTCTGCCTTAAGTATACATGAAGGTTTGACCTCCACAACCATCTGTGGCAATGGATTCCACAGATTCGCCACTCTCTGGCTAAAGAAATTCCTCCTCATCTTCATTCTAAAAGGACGCCCCTCTCTGAGGCTGTGATCCAAGACCTCCCCCCCCCCCACCTCACCCCACCCCACCACCACAGGAAACATCCTCTCCAAATCCACTCTTTTGAGGCCTTCCAACATTGGATAGGTTTCAATAAGGTCACCCCTCATTCTTCTGAATTCCAGGGAATACAGGCCCAGAGACACCTAATGACAAGCTGTTCCACCCTGGATTCATTTTTGTGAACTCCTTTGTACCCTCTCCGGTTTCAGCACATCCTTTTGAAAATAAAGAGCACAAAACTGCTCACAATACTCCAAATGAGGCCTCACCAGTGCTTTATAAATCCTCAACATTACATCCTTGCTTTTATATTCTAGTCCGCTTGAAATGAATGCTAACATTGCATTTGCCTTCCTCACCACTGACTCAACCTGTAAATCAACCCTTAGGGAATACTGCACAAGGACTCCCAAGTCCCCTTCTGCCTCAGATTTTTGAATTTTCTCTCCATTTAGATGATATTCTACCCTTTTATTCCTTCTACCAAAGTGCATGACCGTACACTTCCAGACACCATATTCCATCAGCCACTCCTTTTCCCATTCTCCTAATCTGTCTAAGTCCTTCTGTAGCTTCTCTACTTCCTCAAAACTACCTGCTCTCCACCTATCTTCATATCATCTGCAAACTTTGCAACAAAGCCATCAATTCCATCATCCAAATCATTGACATATAATGTAAAAAGAAGTGGTCCCAAAACAGACCACTGTGCAACACCACTAGTCACCAGCAACCAACCAGAAAGGCTCTCTTTATTTCCATTCCCTGCCTCTTGCCAATCAGCCACTACTTTATACACATGAGAATCTTTCCTGTAGTACCATGGGATCATAGCTTCTTAATCAGTCTCATGTGTGGCAACTTGTCAGAAGCTTTCCGAAAATCAAAGTACATAACAACAACCAATTCTCCTTTGTCTATTCTGCGTCTTATTTCTTCAAAGAATTCCAACAGATTTGTCAGGAAAGATTTTCCCTTGAGGAAACTATGCTGACTATGGCCTATTTTACCATGTGCCTCCAAGAACCTCGAAACCACATCCCTAACAATCAACTCCAACATCTTCCCAACCACTGTTGTCAGACTAACTGGCCTATAGTTTCCTTTCTTCTGCCTCTCTCCTTCTTGAAGAGTGGAGTGACATTTGCAATTTTCCAGTCTTCCAGAACCATTCCAGAAACTAGTGATTCTTGAACGATCATTGCTAATGCCTCCACAGTTTCTTCAGCCACCTCTTTCAGAACCCTGGGGTGTATATCATCTGGTCCAAGTGACTTATCTATCTTAAGGCCTTTCAGTTTTTCTAAATACCTTCTCCCCAGTAATGGCAACTTCACGCAATTCCACCCCCTGACACTCTCAAACTTCCAGCATACTGCTAATGTCTTCCACAGTGAAGACTGATGTGAAACACTTATTCAGTTTGCCTGCCCTTTCCTTGTCCCCCATTACTACATCTCTAGCATAATTTTCCAGTGGACCAATATCCACTCTCACCTCTGTTTTACACTTTGAATCTGAAGAAACTTTTGGTACCTTTCTTTAATACTACTGGCCAGCTTACTTTTGTATTCCAGTTTTTCCTTAATGACTTTTTTAGTTTCCATCTGTTGTTTTTTAATAGCTTTCCTATCCTAAAAACTTCCCAATCCCAAACTCCCCACAAATTTTTGCTCTATTATATACCTTCCCTTTGGCTTATGTTTTGGCTTTGACTTCTCTTGTTAGCCACAGTTCTGTCATCTTGCTTTTTGAATACTACTTGCTCTTTGGGATATGTAGTGAATATCCTGTGCCTTCCAAACTGCTTTCAGAACTCCCAGCCATTGCTGCATGCACAAATGAGATTGGTACAGGTGGATGCGTTTTGGTCAGTGTGGATGCAATCCTGTTTCCCTGGTGTGTGGCTCTGTGACCAGAGCACCTGATTTGTGCTGGTTATTCTGGGGTAAATGTTGACCATCCCAGGATGCCCACAGTTCCCCAGGTGGTCTTCGCGAAGAGTTGTGGGAGCCGCAGGACAGGCCGAGGATGTCTTTAAGATCTTCTCAAAACAGCGGTCCCTCAGTACAGTACTGTGCTGAGGCAGAGATTTCCTCGCGTGTCAAACCCAGAGGGTATTAGGTGTGGGGGGCGGTGGGGGGGAGGTTTAAAGGGGATGCAAGTTTTTTACATGGGCTGGTATGTGCCTGGAATGAGTTACCAGGGGTAGTAGTGAAAGCAGTCAGTTTGTGGAGTTTAAGAGACTTTTGAATAGACTCCATTTGTCAGGAGGTACAGGAACCTGAAGACACACGCTCAGCATTTTAGGAACAGCTTCTTCCCCTTCACCATCAGATTTCCATGTGGTCCACAAACCCATCAACACTACCTCACAATTTTGTTCTCTCTTGTTGGTGTTGTTTATTTTTATGTATATATTTGCAATTTACACTTTTATGTTTGCACTTACTGTTGCCGCCAAACAGCAGATCTTACTGCATGTGACTAATGGCTAATCCAAGGGGCAAACAAGGTGATTGGAGGAAAGTATGGGGGGATGTTAGAGGTAAATTCTTTACACGGAGTGGTGGGTGCGTGGAACACGCTGTCAGGGGTGGTGTTAGAGGAAGATATGTTAGAGATATTTAAGGGACGTTTAGATAGGCACATGGATGGTGGAAAAATGCAGGGCTACGCGGGAGGGAAGGGTGAGATTGATTTTAGAGTAGATTAAATGGTCAGCACAACATTGTGGGCCGAAGCACCTGTTCTGTGTTCTACATGTCAGCGATAATAAACCTGATTCTATGACACAAAGGTTGGAGGTGTTGTGGATAGTGTGAAGGACTGTCAGAGGTTACAACAGGACATTGAAAGGATGCAAAACTGGGCTGAGAAGTGGCAGATGGAATTCAACCCAGATAAGTGTGAGGTGGTTCATTTTGGTAGGTCAAATATGATGGCAGAATATAGTATTAATGGTAAGGCTCTTGGCAGAGTGGAGGATCAGAGGGTCTTGGAGTGCGAGTCCATAGGACACTCAAAGCCACTGCGCAAGTTGACTCTGTGATTAAGAAGGCATACGATGCATTAGCCTTCATCAATCATGGGATTGAGTTTAAGAGCAGAGAGGTAATGTTACAGCTATATAGGACCCTGGTCAGACCCCACTTGGAGTACTGTGCTCAGTTCTGGTCACCTCACTGCAGGAAGGATGTAGAAAACATAGAAAGGGTGCAGAGGAGATTTACAAGGATATTGCCTGGATTGGGGAGCATGCCTTATGAGAATAGGTTGAGTGAACTCGGCCTTTTCTACTTGGAGCGACGGAGGATGAGAGGTGACCTGATAGAGGTGTTTAAGATGATGAGAGACATTGATCGTGTGGATAGTCAGAGGCTTTTTCCCAGGGCTGAAATGGCTAACACGAGAGAAGCATAGTATTAAGGTGCTTGGAAGTAGGTATAGGGGAGATGTCAGAGGTAAGCATTTTACGCAGAGAGTGGTGAGTGCTTGGAATCTGCTGCCGGTAATGGTGGTGGAGGCGGATACAATAGGGTCTTTTAAGAGACTCCTGGATAGGTACATGGAGCTTAGAAAAATAGAGGGCTATGGGTAACCCTAGGTAATTTCTAAGGTAGGGACATGTTCAGCACAGCATTGTGGGCCGAAGGGCCTGTATTGTGCTGTAGGGTTTCTATGTTTCTGAATATGGGGGGAATGGAGGGAAATAGATGATGTTTAGGAGGAGGAGATTTGTTATAAATTAGCATCAGGATTGCCACAACGTTGTGGGCCGAATGGCTTGTCCAGTTCTTTACTGTTCTGTGTTTAGCTGTGGATGGGAGTGATGTCTGTCACCGAATCCCTTGTGTGCGTGTCCGTAGCGATGGGGCACAGGCAGCGGTGACTGGTTGACTATTCCTGAGAAGAATACGAACGCCGCTGATTACCTGGTGTGCAGAGCGGAGACTGGACCAGATTGCTGGTTCTGCTCTTCACCAGTGCTCCCAGCCGACCTGCTCTGTGGCTCCCGAGCTCCTCTCCCCCACCACCGAGTGAGTTAATTCCGTTTCTGATCATGCCGGTCAGGTGACTGCTGAATTTGCTGGGCGCCCTGTTTGCCTCTCTGAGATACAGTACTGCTTTACCCCGGGCTGGAGCAGAGAAATCACAACCGGGCAGCGCGCCGCCGGTTACATCGTTCCCGGTCTCACTGGTAGGTGCTTTACAACATCAGTTCTCCACTGTGAATACACACAGACTTCCTGTCCTTGACTACAAAGGGCACGGTCCACCGACCTTGAATCCTCTGTCCTTGTTGGGGAATTTGTGCGTGAGAGTATTTGCATTTCATATTGACCGAAAGTGCTTTAAACGAGCTGTAATTTACGGGAGGATGGAAATGCATTCAATAACAATCCCCTTGCCCTTGCTGAGCGGGAGACCAGTGTTTACTCTCTGGGTTCTCGGATGGCGTCTTTACAGACTCCGTACTGATGTCCTGGCCCCTGGAGTGGGTGTGAATTTATTTAACGTGCAGTCAGTGAGGGGGCTTGTGTGTGTGTGTGTGTGTGTGTGTGTGTGTGTGTGTGTGTGGGGGGGGGGGTGGAGACGGAGGATGTGCGAGTGTTTTAAGGTGCTAATCCAACTGTCATAGAACCTAATACAGCACAGAAACGGGCCCTCCAGCCCACAATGTTGGGCCAACCAATTAAATTAGTAATCTAGTGGCCAGCTAAACTAATCCCCTCTGCCTACACAATGTCCATATCCTTCCATTTCCCTCACATCCATGTGCCTATTTAAACAGCTCTTCGAAATCCTTAATCTGCCTGCCTCTACCACCAGCCCAAACAGAGCATGCCAGGCACCCACCATTGCCTGCGTAAAAAAAAACACTTGCCCCTCGCATCTCCTTTGAAATTATCTCCTCTCACCTTAAATGCATGCCCTCTGGTATTTGACATTTCCATCCTGGGAAAAAGAAAAGTCTCTTTTCCCATGAATACTTGTGAGTATCTGTAGCTGGGAACTGGAGATTAATAGTGATGGCATACTCCAAGGCAAATTGCATCCAGACCCTGAAGAAATGAGCTGTGTTGGGATTCTGCTCTGAGTTTGGACCTTCTCAATCTGGTGAAACATTTTGACGTCATCTGAAAGGACAGAAGGCTGTGTGTGCATGGAACGTCCTCCCAAGGTGGGTGAGCTTGTGTTCAGGAGGAAGGGTTGGAAGGATAGGTCAGGCTAGATGGGCTGAAGGGCCTGTTTCTGTGCTGTAGTTTTCTGTGATTCAGTAACAGCTCAAAGGCAGGGTTTGGTGCTCAGAGTAGGCATGCCACGTTGGTGCTGGAATGTGTGGCGACATCCTTGTGTGTGTAGGTTGTTGGTCCAAATGCCACATTTCACTGTATGTTTCCATGTGTTCTGTGACAAATGAATCTTGTATTCCTGGTTCGAGAGGAGATCCATCTATCCTATTAGTCAAGCCGGTGAGATGTGGAGGCCTGTGCACTGTCAGTAGAGCATTTGGCCAGTGTGATTTAGCATCAAATCATTTACCCTGAGCATGTTGTCATACACGGTAGCTGCTCAGGACCAAGGATGAACTGTATTCATCATGTATACAGTATTTGTATGTATTAGGGATTTGCTGTGGTGTGTCAGCACGACATGCAACAACATTCAACAATTATAAAGAGTAAAGAATTATATAAAGTTAGAGGTTCAAGTATGGCCATGAAATAAAACGTACATAAATACATCAACAGCAGCATGTGATTGCAATGTAAATGGCATTATGAACAGTGGTTTGAAGTGTTTACAGAGCAGTGACAGGGGTTGAGGAGCTGAGGGAGCTACCCAGAATGGTTGATCAGATTAACTGTCTAGGGAAAGAAACTTCTAAAATAGTAAAAGGCTTTTTGTTTTAATAGCCTTAGCACTTTCCAGAAGAGAGCTTTTGGAAAAGGCATTTCGCAGGAGGGTCCACAGTGATTTTTCCTGCCTGCTTCTTTGTCCTGACAGTGATGGTAGACTGCAGCCAGTGACCTTTCCTGCTGAGCTGACGGTTCGTGTAGGCTGAAACGTTATCACTGGTATGGTAACTACTCTGGCTTTTGAACTTCTGCTGTATATTGGTCAAGGAAAGCTAAACTTTGTATCTGAATTAATTTGGTTTTCTTGCAGGCGATAACAAACAAGGCATCAGGAAATTGGGCTACTTGTCCCATTGCCCAGTCTGAGGAGCTTGGGCTGATGCTTCCGCTAGTTTACTGTTCTGTCTAGTTAGTATGTTTTATAACTCTTGTCAAAAGGAAGGACATTAGTCATAGTCCTGCAATTGTTTTTTTTCTGTGGGGCTGTGTCAGGCAAAGGGTGGGAATAAAGCAGACCTTTTCTGATCGGCTGCTGGTGACTACTGGTGTTCCACAGGGATCCCCAGCTTTTATGTCATACTGTATGTTAATAATCTGGGTGCAGAATTGATGGCTTTGTGATCAAGTTTGCTGGCGATACAAATATAGGTGGAGGGGCAGGTAGTGTTGAGGAAGCAGGAAGTTTGCAGGGTTTAGATCAGGAGAACGGGCAAAGGAGTGGCAGATGGTAAACAGTGTAGGGAAGTTTATGGCCATGCACTTTGTAGAAGGAATAAAGACTGATTTTTAAATAAGGAGTGAATTCAGAAATCTGAGGCGCAAAGGAATCCTAGTGCAGGATTCCCCAACCTTGCAGGTTGAGTCGGTCATCAGGGAGGCAAATGTAATGTTAGTATTCTTTTTGAGAGGACTAGACTATAAAAGCAAGGATGTAATGATGAGGCTTTATAAAACGTTGGTCAAACCATGTTTGGAGTATTGTGAGCAGTTTTGGACCTCTTATCTAAGAAAGGATGTGCTGGCATTGGAGAGGGTCCAGTTGAGGTTCACTAAAATAATTTCAGGAATGAAAGTATTTACATATGAGGAGCAATTGATAGCTCTGTGCCTGTACTTGCTGGAGTTTAGAAGAATGAGGGGAGATCTTATTGAAACCTACTGAATATTGAAAGGCCTGGATGGAGTGGACATGGAAAGGATGTTTCCCATCATGGGAGGATGTAGGGCTCTGTATTTAGCATTAACGTTAAAGTATTTTGCATGCTATGGTCATGCTGGAATGTGATGATACTTGCTGAGTTGTTCCCAACACATCCTTTCGTTGTGTTGGTTGTAACACAAACGACTCATTTCACTGAATGTCTCCACGTACAGGTGATAAATAAATCCGAATTTGAAAGTAAGAAAACTCGCACAACACTGAACCTTTTGCACCTCCACCAGGCGTTCAGCTGAGGCCAGATGTGAAGATACCCAGTCCCTCAGAGCCAAGGGAAGCAATGCAAGGGGAGGTCGGTGTACTGGCACCTCCAGCTCACTCCTGACCCCAGAGATCGTGGAAGTCAGGAGTGGAAATGGAGATGACATTTCTATGGTGGGTGAGTCTAGGACCAGAGGGCACACCTTCAGAAGAGGGGGACGACCATTTAGAACAGAAATAGAAGAATTTCTTTAGCCAGAACATGGTGAATCTGTGGGATTCATTGCCACAGATGGCTGTGGGGGCCAACTAACTGTCTTGTCTCCCTTTCTCTTCACTATTTACACCTCAGACTTCAACTACTGCACAGAGTCTTGTCATCTTCAGAAGTTTTCAGATGACTCTGCCATAGTTGGATGCATCAGCAAGGGAGATGAGGCTGAGTACAGGGCTACGGTGGGAAATGTTGTCACATGGTGTGAGCAGAATTATCTGCAGCTTAATTTGAAAAAGACTAAGGAGCTGGTGGTAGACCTGAGGAGAGCTAAGGTACCGGTGACCCCTGTTTCCATCCAGGAGGTTAGTGTGGACATGGTGGAGGATTACAAATACCTGGGGATATGAATTGACAATAAACTGGACTGGTCAAAGAACACTGAGGCTGTCTACAAGAAGGGTCAGAGCCGTCTCTATTTCCTGAGGAGACTGAGGTCCTTTAACATCTGCCGGACGATGCTGAGGATGTTCTACGAGTCTGTGGTGGCCAGTGCTATCATGTTTACTGTTGTGTGCTGGGGCAGCAGGCTGAGGGTAGCAGACACCAACAGAATCAACAAACTCATTCGTAAGGCCAGTGATGTTGTGGGGTTGGAACTGGACTCTCTCACGGTGGTGTCTGAAAAGAGGATGCTGTCCAAGTTGCATGCCATCTTGGACAATGTCTCCCACCCACTACATAATGTACTGGCTGGGCACAGGAGTACATTCAGCCAGAGACTCATTCCACCAAGGTGCAGCACAGGACGTCATAGGAAGTCATTCCTGCCTGTGGCTATCAAACTTTACAACTCCTCCCTTGGAGGGTTCAGACACCCTGAGCCAATAGGCTGGTCCTGGACTTATTTCATAATTTACTGGCATAATTTACATATTACTATTTAACTATTTATGGTTCTATTACTATTTATTATTTATGGAGCAACTGTAATGAAAACCAGTTTCCCCCGGGATCAATAAAGTATGACTATATTTAAAGCAGACATTGATAGGTTCTTAACTAGTAATGGTGTCAAAGATTATGTGGAGAAGGCAGGAAAATGGAGTTTAAAGGGATAATAAATCAACCATGATGGAATGGTAGAGCAGGTCTAATTCTGCTACAATACAACCAATCGTACAGTTCAGTTCTCTGCTTACAGAATCAAATGCTTGTATTTTGAATATGATCACTTAAGCTTTGTAGGGGCAGATGTTCTTTGCTGGCATAAGGCAGGGTCAGAATGATGTTTAATATCAGTGGCATATGTTGTGAAACGTGTTGTTTTGCAGCAGCAGTACAATGCAATGCGTCATAATAAACTATAAATTACAATGAGAAATACATTTAATTTTTAAAATACAATAAATGTTTTAAAAAGCAAGCAAAAAAATAAAGTAGTGAGGTAGTGTTGATGGGTTCATGTCCATTCAGAAATCTGATGGTGGATGGTGAAGTTGATTGTGAAACATTGAGTGGGTGTCTTCAGGCTCCTGTACCACCTCCCTGATGGTAGCAGTGAGAAGAGGGCCTGTCCTGGGGAACTGACGGATGAATCATAACACGAATCAGTGATCTTCAGGACAGATTCTGCTGTACTAGGGCTCACCAGGTAAATACCTGTGTGAAAGAATTGTGAAAGCACATTCCTCCAAGAAATACCTTCAGTGATCTGGCAGCATGATAGTGTAGTGGTCAGCACAACGCTTTACAGTACCAGTGACCCGGGTTCGATTCCCATCACACGGTAGTGTAGCGGTCAGCACAACGCTTTACAGTACCAGTGACCCAGGTTCGATTCCCATCGCACGATAGTGTAGTGGTCAGCACAATGGTTTACAGTACCAGTGACCCGGGTTCAATTCCCATCGTACGGTAGTGTAGTGGTCAGCACAACGGTTTACAGTACCAGTGACCCAGGTTCGATTCCCATCGCATGGTAGTGTAGTGGTCAGCACAACGGTTTACAGTCCCAGTGACCCGGGTTCAATTCCCATCGCACAGTAGTGTAGTGGTCAGCACAACACTTTACAGTACCAGTGACCCGGGTTCAATTCCCATCGCACGGTAGTATAGTGGTTAGCACAACGGTTTACAGTACCAGTGACCCAGGTTCGATTCCCACTGTTGTCTGTAAGGAGTTTGTGCGTTCTCCCCAAGATCATTTGGGTTTCCTCCAGATGCTCCGGTTTCCTCCCACAGTCCAAAGACATACCAGTTGGTAGGTTAATCATATGTGGTTCCAGTACACAAAAAGGGCCAACTGAAAGTCTTGAACGACTACCGTCCAGTGGCCCTGACCTCACACATCACGACGACTCTAGAGAGGGGATCCTGTCTCACCTCTAACCCCCGGTCAGATCAGCCCCCGCTCCCCTGCAGTTTGCCTACCAGGAGCACATTGGAGTCGAAGATGCTGTTATCTGCCTGCTGAACAGAGCTTACTCCCATCTGGATAAGCAGGGTAGCAATGTGAGAATCATGTGTTTTGATTTCCCTAGTGCCTTCAATACCGTACAGCCCTCATTGCTGGAGGAAAAGCTCAGTTCAATGCAGGTTGGCTCTTCCATTGAATCCTGGATAATGGACTATCTGATTGGCAGACCACAGTTTGTGCAGATTTAGAGCTGTGTGTCAGGCATGGCTATAAGCAACACTGGGGCCTGACAGGGGTCTGTACCAGCTCCCTTCCTGCTTACCCTGTTTACCTCGGACTGTAAATACAACACTGACAAACAACAGGAATTCTGCAGATGCTGGAAATTCAAGCAACACACATCAAAGTTGCTGGTGAACGCAGCAGGCCAGGCAGCATCTCTAGGAAGAGGTGTAGTCGACGTTTCAGGCCGAGACCCTTCGTCAGGACTAACTGAAGGAAGAGTGAGTAAGGGATTTGAAAGTTGGAGGGGGAGGGGGAGATCCAAAATGATAGGAGAAGACAGGAGGGGGATGGATGGAGCCAAGAGCTGGACAGGTGATAGGCAAAAGGGATACGAGAGGATCATGGGACAGGAGGTCCGGGAAGAAAGACAAGGGGGGGTGGGACCCAGAGGATGGGCAAGAGGTATATTCAGAGGGACAGAGGGAGAAAAAGGAGAGTGAGAGAAAGAATGTGTGCATAAAAATAAGTAACAGATGGGGTACGAGGGGGAGGTGGGGCCTAGCGGAAGTTAGAGAAGTCGATGTTCATGCCATCAGGTTGGAGGCTACCCAGACGGAATATAGGGTGTTGTTCCTCCAACCTGAGTGTGGCTTCATCTTTGCAGTAGAGGAGGCCGTGGATAGACATGTCAGAATGGGAATGGGATGTGGAATTAAAATGTGTGGCCACTGGGAGATCCTGCTTTCTCTGGCGGATAGAGCGTAGATGTTCAGCAAAAATACAACACTGAGTCATTTCATCAGCAGGAATTCTCTGATAACTCACAATAGTTGGGTGTATAAAGAAAGGATGGGAGTATGAATACACGGCCCTGGTGGAGAACTTTGTCAAATGGTGCAAGCTGAATCATCTGCAGCTCGATGTCAGTGAGACAAGGGAGATGGTGATGGACTTTAGGAAGACCAAGCCTACGCTGCTCCCTGTTACTATTGATGGTGAGGACGTGGATGTGGTGAGGACCTACAAGTACCTGGGAGTGCACCTGGATGACAGATGAGTGGAGCACCAACACAGAGGCTGTGTACAAGGACCAGAGTCACCTTTACTTCCTGAGGAGACTGAGGTCCTTTGGAGTATGCAGGCTTTCCTTCACATGTTCTATCAGTCTGTTGTCGCCAGTACAATCTTCTGTGTGGTGGTGTGCTGGGGCAATGGCACCAACACGGGTGATGCCAACAGGCTCAATAAACTGATTAGAAAGGCTGAATCTGTTATAGGATTCGAACTGGACACACTTGAGGCTGTGATAGAACAAAGGATCCTAAGGAAAATCCTGGCAAGTTTGGACAATGTTTCTCATTCTCTGCATTTCACCTTGGCTGAACAGAGGAGCACTTTTAGTAATAGACTAAGACAACCGTCCTGCTCCAAAGAGCGCTATGTGAGGTCATTCTAGACCTGGGCTATTAGGCTCTATAATGAGTCAACCTATAGCCAGCGAAGTGATGACCCCCTCCTGTTAGACTGTGGTGACTTATTTTTAATCTTTCTACTTCTCTTCTAATATTTATATCTGTGTACTTGTAATGCTACTGTGACACGGTAATTTCCTTTGAGATCAATAAAGTATCGATCTTAATAGGTCATTGTAAATTGTTCTGTGATGAAGTCGGGGGATTGCTGGGCATTGTGGAGGGCCTGTCCCACACTGTATCTCAATAAATAACCGATCTGAGTTGGCTACATGCTAGAGAAAAGCTGTTTGCAAAGGGAACCTCCCACTAAATGATGTGTTCTCTGACAGGTTGGAAGATGGAACGTAGGTTTAGATTTATTATTGTCACATGTACTGAGGTACCGTGGAAAACCTTGCATGCTGTTAATCCACATGAAATGTTACACAGTGATTGAGGTAGATCAAGGGAAAACAGTAACAGAATATAGTGATGCACATAAAATGCTGAGCAACTCAGCTGACCAGACATGTGGAGTAACAAAGAACATTGGGTTAGAGTTAACACTGGCTTAAAGAAGGTGTAGTTGCAAGGACATCATGAGGTAGATTTAGGAATTGTGGACCTGTATTCCCAGATCCCTCTGTTCTACTACACTACTGTTCACTGAGTAAGAGCTTCCCCTGGTTGGTCCTCCCAAAGTGCACCACCTCACTCTTGTTTGCATTCAGTTCTATCTGACATTTTTCAGCCCATTTTTCCAGATGGTTCAGGTCCCTCTATGTGTTTGATAGTCTTCCTCACTGTCCAATACACTGCCAATCTTGGTGTCATCCGCAAATTTACTGATTCAGTTTATCATTCAGATCGATGATTATAGATGACAAACAACAGCAGACCCAGCACTGATCCCTGCAGCACACAACTAGTGTGAAACGCTGCAGTAAGTGGCCAATACATCAGCACCAGCTCAAAGCACCGAACCAGAGCTAATGATGTCACCACTCCTCAAGTCCCACCCTGTATTCACCTGGCGTTCGTGTTCCAATGCGTGTGTTCCCGTTCTATATTGCATTCTTGTGGTTAATTCCCACAATAGTAATCAAAGTTCCTTCAGCTAGTTCTGTTATGTTCAAGGCCACAGTGGTGGTGAGACGTTTGACAAGAACAATGATTAACCCTTTACAATACATGGTAGAAGCTGTCCATGAACCTGGAGATATGTGCTTTCAGGCTTTTTGTATCTTCTGCTCGATGGGAGAGGATGAACAGAAAATGTCCAGAGTGGGTGGGGTCTTTCATTACACTGGCCACTTTACTGAGACAGTGAGAAGTGTAGACAGAATCCATGGAGGGGAATCCGCATCACTTTATTGCCCATATGTGAAACATACCAGAATTGACTGCGGTTTGGCGTCAAGCATAAAACCCAGTACAATACCGTAACAGACAACACAATAGCAACCAACAATCTACACGACAACTGAGCAAACAGCCATGAGCAATCAACAATTAGCATAAACGTCAATAATCAAACTGAAAAACGTAAATGCGAACATATGAACAGATACTTAACGGATGTAGTGCAGAGACAGTCAGAATATTACACCTGAGTGAGTTTCGCTGAGAAGCTGGATAGTTAGAGGAAAAGTTTTGGAACTGACATATAGTCCTGGCAGTGATGGACTTGTAGCATCTCCCCGATGGCAACTTGGTGACCGCCAGAGTGGGTGAGGTCAGCAGTAATTTTTTCAGCTCTTTTCTTCACCCTGGTGATAAACAGTTCTTTTAATGTTGGTAGCTGACAGCCAGTGATCTTCTCCGCCCTGAACCACTCACTGCAGCCTGGACTTGGAGAGGGAGGGAGGGAGGAGGTGGTAGGAAACCAAACGCTGATAGAGATTATCACAACACTCAATGATGGCTGAATAAAGATTCATCAGGGTAGCCCTGAGATGTTAACTGGTGTAAGAAGATCAGTTTCTGCTGGGCTTTCCTCATGATGAGCATAATGTGCTTGTCCCACTTCAATGTATTGGTCATGGTAGCTGCCAGGAATATGAATGACTGTACCACAGGCACAGCCTGACCATGAAGGTCCAAGGGGATGGGGTTGCCAGCAGAAGTCAATCCACATTTCCACTGTTTTGACAGCATTAAGTTCCAAGTTGTTACGAGCACACTGAGCTGCCAGATGGTCCACCTCTCTTTGTCAGAATCAGACTCAGGTTTATTATCACCGGCATGTGATGTGAAGTTTGTTAACTTAGCAGCAGCAGTTCAATGCAATACATAATCTAGCAGAGAGGAAAAAAAATAAAACATAATAATAAATAAACAAGTAAATCAATTACATATATTGAATAGATTTAAAATACGTGCAAAAACAGAAATACTGTATATTAAAAAAACAGGTAATGTCATTATCAGAGACGAGACCAACAACAGTGTTCCGCGATTTGAATGGATTTGTCTGTGGAGTTCTGTCGTTTGTGTAAAGTGGGGTGAAAGAACAGAACTCTGGGGAGAGCCTGTGATTATAGGCATGGAATCAGGCCAGTACGAGCCCAAAGACTGGTTTCCGTGGTGTGCTGAGCTGTGTCCACAACTCTCAGCAGTTTCTTGCAGTCACCGGCAGAATAGTCGCCATGCCAAGCCGTGATGCATCCAGATAGGATGGTGTATTGATAAAAATCGGTAAGAGTTGTTGGGTTTGTGCTAAAGAAATTTAGCTTCTTGAGGAAGTAGAGACATTGGTGAGATTTCTTGGCTGTGGTGTCAATGTCGCTGGATCAGGACAATCTGTTGGTATTCACTGCTAGGAACAGTTGATGTTGTGTGTGCACTGCCCCCCCCCCCCCCCGAACTCAGTGACCAGGCTGCCATTGAGCGAATGATGGTGTCATATCAACAATGTCATTAAGCTTCCTTATCCCTTCCTATATCTGACATCATTATTTAGATACAGTCCACTACAGTGCTATCATCTGCAAATTCATGGCTCGAGTTGGAGCAGAGCCTGGGCACGAAGTCATGACTGTACAGGGAGCTGAGTAGGGGGGCAAAGGGCACAGCGTTATGGAGCACCAGTGATCAGTTTAATTGTGGAGGGGTTGCTGCCTGTTTTTCCCGATTTTACTGATTTTGGGCTATTGGTCAGGAAGGCAAGGATTGAGTTCAGATTCTTTCACTTATCACAAGTAAGTTGAAGCACACAGTGAAAGTAACAACCAACATAACCGAAGAATGTGCTGGGGGCAGCCTGCAAGCGTCAGCACCAACAGAGCATGCCCACAGTGCTGGGCAGAACAATACTGAGCACAACAACAACAAAACACACCCCGTTCCTACCTCCCACTCACACATACAGATAATCCTTCAATCCCGAAGTTCAAAGTAAATTTATTATCAAAGTAGTTGGGATATTTTCCAAAATACAATAAAAGCAAAAATCTGTGATATGTTAATTCACGTGAACCTTTATTTAACTGACAAAAGTACAAAGAAAAGATTTTCAATAGTTTTACTGACCAACTTAATTGTATTTTGTAAACATACACAAATTTAGAATTTGATGGCTGCAACACACTCAACAAAAGTTGGGACAGAGGCATGTTTACCATTGTGTTACATCACCTTTCCTTTTAATAACACTTTTTAATCGTTTTGGAACTGAGGATACTAATTGTAGTAGATTTGCAAATGGAAATTTTGTCCATCCTTGCTTGATACAAGACTTCAGCTGCTCAACAGTCCATGGTATCCGTTGTCTGATTCTCCTCTTCATGATGCGCCATACATTTTCAATAGGAGATAGATCTGGACTGGCAGCAGGTCAGCCAAGCACACACACTCTGTGTCTACAAAGCCACGCTGTTGTAGCCCGTGCAGAATGTGGTCTGGCATTGTCCTGCTGAAATAAGCATGGACGTCCCGGGAAGAGACGTTGCCTTGATGGCAACATATGTCTCTCTAAAATCCTAATATACGCCTCAGAGTCATTGGTACCTTTACATACATGCAACTCACCCATGCCGTGGGCACTGATGCACCCCCATACCATCACAGATGCTGGCTTTTGCACCTTTCACTGATAACAATCTGGATGGTCGCTTTCATCTTTGGCACGGAGAACTCGACGCCCGTTTTTTCCGAAAACTAACTGAAATGTGGACTCACCTGACCACAGCACACGGTTCCACAGTCTTTCAGTCCATCTGAGATGAGCTCGGGCCCAGAGAACTCACCGGCGTTTCTGCATGAAGTTGATGTATGGCTTCCTCCTTGCGTAATACAGTTTCAAGTTGCATTTCTGGATGCAACGACGGACTGTGTTGAGTGACAATGGTTTTCCGAAGTACTCCCGAGCCCAGGTGGCTATAATTGTCACAGTAGCATGACGGTTTCTTAGGCAGTGCCGCCTGAGGGCTTGAAGATCACGCGCATTCAACAGTGGTTTCTGACCTTGCCCTTTACACACTGAAATGTCTCTGAATTCTCTGAATCTTTTCACAGTATTATGTACTGTAGACCTAAATGCTCTGCAATCTTGCGTTGAGAAATGTTCCTTTTGAACTGACTAACAATTCTCTCACGAATTTTGGCACAAAGGGGTGAGCCACGACCCATCCTTGCTTGCAAAGACTGAGCCTTTGATGGACGCTACTTTTATACCCAGTCATGACACCTCACCTGCTACCAATTAGCCTGCTTAATGTGGAGTCTTCCAAACCGGTGTTACTTGAATATTCTGTGCACTTTTCAATCTTATTTTAACTCTGTCCCAACTTTTGTTGAGTGTGTTGCAGCCATCAAATTCTAAATTTGTGTATATTTACAAAATATAATTAAGTTGGTCAGTAAAACTATTGAAAATCTTTTCTTTGTACTTTTGTCAGTTAAATAAAGGTTCACGTGAATTAACATATCACAGGTTTTTGTTTTTATTGCATTTTGGAAAATATCCCAACTTTCTTGGAAATGGGGTTTGTACAACCCTGAGATTCATTTTCTTGTGAGCTTTCATAGTATATAGAAAGAAGCCCAATGGAATTGATGAAAAATTGCACACAACAGAGGCAGACAGTCTACAAGAGACAACAAACTGTTCAGGTGTAAAAAAAATCAAACACTGGTTGTTGAGTCCTTAAAAGTGAGTCCATAGGTTGTGGAATCAGTTCAGTGCTGGGGTGAGGGAAGTTATCCTCTCTGGTTCAAGAAGCTGGTGGTTGGGTGGTAATATCCATTCAAGAGTGTTCGTGCTTCCATACCAGGCTGTGATGCAACCAGTCAGTATACTCTCCACTGCACACTTAGAGAAGTTTGTCAGTTTTAGTTATTTGTTGAATCGGCGCAAACTTTGAAGAAAATAGAGGTGCTGCTGTGCCCTTTTTGTAATGAGAGTTGTGTGCTTGACCCGGGACAGATCCTTTGAGATGATAACACCAAGGAATTTAAAATTGCTGACTCTCTCTGCCTCTGATCCCCTGGTGAGGTCTGGCTCGTGGACCTTGGGTTTCCTACTCCTGTAGTCAGTAATCAGCTCTTTGGTCTTGCTGGCGTTGAGTGAGAGGTTATTATTATGGTACTGCTCAGCCAGATTTTCAGTCTTCCTCCAACATGCTGATTCATCACCTCCTTTGATTTGGCCTGTGACAGTGGTGTTGTCAGCAAATTTAAATATGGCATTGGAGCTGTACTTAGCTCCACAGTCATAGAGAAGTATAAGGGCTACAGGCCTTCAATGCTGTCATGAACTCCTAGATTTCCCCAGTGGACTCTCAGACTCGTAGATCAAAGGCCTGGGACTTGGAGTTTCTGATTCCCGAACTTCCAATTGACCTTTGGGCTTTGATCTTCAGTTTTGATCTCATGACTTGCCAATGCCTGGGCCTCAAACTCCCCTCTTGCAGAGAGTATCATTGGAGTTGTAGAGGGAGGCGTTGACTCCCAGGGTTATTTATTTATATACACACATACTTTTCTTTCTCTTTTTTTTTCTTTCTTTCTCTCTCTCTCTCTCTCTCTCTCTCTCTCTCTCTCTCTCTCTCTCTCTCTCTCTCTCTCTCCCACTCTCTCTCTCCCTCTCTCTCTCTCTCTCTCTCTCTCTCTCTCTCTCTCTCTCTCTCTCCTTGAGCCCCTTGAGCTCCCTCTGTCCCTCTCACTATACCCCTTGCCCATCCTCTGGGTTTTTCCCCCCTCCCTATTTTCCTTCTCCCTGGGCCTCCTGTCCCATGATCCTCTCATATCCCTTCTGCCAATCACCTGTCCAGCTCTTGGCTCCATCCCTCCCCCTCCTGTCTTCTCCTATCATTTCGGATCTCCCCCTCCCCCTCCCCCTCCCACTTTCAAATCTCTTACTATCTCTTCTTTCAATTAGTCCTGATGAAGGGTCTCGGCCCGAAACGTCGACTGTACCCCTTCGTAGAGATGCTGCCTGGCCTGCTGCGTTCACCAGCAACTTTGATGTGTGTTGCTTGAATTTCCAGCATCTGCAGAATTCCTGTTGTTTGCAGCTTTTGATGATGAGTTTGCTTGGAATAATAGTATTGAGGGCAAAACTGTAATCAGTAAACAGTCTAATGCACATGTCTTTAGACCGACTAGAATCCTTCTAATGTTTCTTCCCTTTAGACCGTACGACGTAGGAGCAGAATTAGGCCAATCGGCCCCTCAAGTCACCATTCCATCGTGGCTGATTTATTGTCCCTCCTCACCTCCCTTCTCCTGCTTTTACTGTCCAGATGCTCCTGAGATGAGTGGAGTAGCAGGGAGATGGTACCCATTGTAAACCTGTTTCGGCGGGTGTGCGAATTGCAGTGGGTTGATGTTTTGGGAAGTTGGAGTTAATGTGTGCCACGACCAGACTCTCTAAACACCTCATGCTAGTGTTTGAGTGTAGAACAGAGCAGGAACAAGTCTTTCGTCCCAGAAGGTTATGCCAAACTAATTAATCTAATCCCTTCTGTCCATATCCCTCCATTCTCTGCATATTCATGTATCTATATGGGAGCCTCTTAAATGCCTCTGTTGTATCTGCCTCCAGCACCACCACCCCTGGCAGTGAGTTCCAGGCACCCACCACTCCCTAGTGTTTATAACACAAAAACTTGCCTGCAAATGTCAAGTTTAAGTTTCCTGTCATCTGACTGTAGGCTGCATATATACAACCAAATGAAACAGCGTTCCTCTGGACCACGGTGCACCCCCAAAACACATATCACACACAGTACATAAACCAAAATATTACTATTGATATGGAATAAAATATAATTCAAAACGTATTTAGTACACAGCACAGGCAAACAGTAAACCACTCGCTGTCCTAGTGATGAGACCTCGGTGATGACAGGGTATTCGTTAGTCTCACAGCCTGAGGGAAGAAGCTGTTCCCCAGTCTGACAGTCCTAGTCCTGATGCTCCTGTACTTCCTTCCTGACAGTAGTGGATCAAAGAGATTGTGGGACGGGTGGTAGGGGTCAACAATGTTTTGGGCTCTTCATCTGCAACATTCCTGGTAAATGTCACAAATGTGTGGTGAGTTTGGGGGAGATGATCTTCTCAGCAGTTTTACAGATTTACCACCCTCTGGCTAAAGAAATTCCTCCTCATTGCCATTCCAAATGGACTTACCTCTATTCTGAGGCTGTGCCCTCTGGTTCTAGACTCCCACACTATAGGAAACATCTTTTCCATGTCCACTCTGTCTGGGCCTTTCAATTGTTGATAGGGTTCAATGAGATTCCCCCCTCACCTTCATTTTTCTGAACTCCAGCGAATATAGACATGTGTTCAGGATCTGTTCCATGGAAGATAGACACTCTGTCTGGCTGAAGCTGATGTGAGGAAGACCCAGGTTAGAGTCAATCAACACAAAGCTGTGAGGCCCGATAATCTACCAGCTTGGGTACTGAAGGACTGCACAGCACAGCTGATGGAGGTGTGGACAGATATATTCAACATCTCTCTATCATTGTCCCCTCAGGTTTTCAAGGAGGAAACCATCATTCCAGTGCCAAAGGAGGCGTTGGTAACTTGCCTGAATGACTATTGTCCAGTGGCATTAGCATGAACTGTTTTAAGCAGCTGGTCATGGAGCACATTAAAGCCTTTCTCCCGGTTACACTGGACCCTTTCCAGTTCGCTTATCACTCAAACCGATCCACTGATGATACAATAGCCTCTGCCCTACACTCTGTCCTGTCCCCGTGGAAAATGGGGTCTCATATGCCAGACTGCTGTTTATAGACTTCAGTTCAGCGTTCAACACCATCATACCCCAGAAACTGGTGGGAAACTGTCCTCGCTGGTCTCAACACCTCCCTCTGCAATTGGATTCTGAACTTCTTCACAGTAATGCCACAGTCAGTCCGTGTGGGCAGCAACGTCTCTGGCCCCATTACGCTGAGCACCGGCGCTCCCCAAGGCTGTGTGTTCAGCCCACTGCTGTTCACACTGGCGAAGCGTGACTGTATCACAGGATCCAGCTCATCGAGCTTGCGGATGACGCAACAGTGGTATCAATATCCCCTTATCAAGAACGATGACGAGACGGAGCATGGAGGAAAGTGGGGTGGCTGGTGGATAGGTGTGAGAAAACAACCTAAACCTGAACATAGAGAAGACAAAGGAAATCATTGTGGACTCGGGAAGGGTCAGACAAACCATCCCCTCTGCAAGTACATCGCTCCTTGTAGAGAGAGCGAAATGCACCAAGTTCCTGGGAGTTCACATCATGGCTGACCTCATTTGGTCCCATAATATCACCTCCCTGAACAAGAAGGCACAGCAGTGCTTCCACTTCCTAAGAAGATTGAGACAAGCTAGGCTCTCGCCATCCCCCATCTTAACTGCGTTTTGCAAGAGCACCATTGAGAGTGTTCTGACAAGTTGTATCTCCATCTGGTATGGGAGCAGTCGAGCATCGGACCAGGAGCGCTGCGTACACAGGACATTATTATAATTAAGGATCCCTCCCATCCATCCAGCATCCTCTTTGATTTTCTACCATCAGGCAGGAGACTCCGATGCATAAAAACAAGACCAGTCAGGATGGGAAACAGTTTCTTCTCCAAGGGCATGAGGCTTCTGAACTCTTGGCTGTATCATATTTGAAGTGTCACTGGTTAATCTGTTTCATACCTTATGGTATTTAATATTCACGCACTTTAGTTTGTATTTATGTGTGATTCATGTGTAGATTTTACCCTTGACTAAACACATTGATGAAGGTAGAGCAGTAGATGTCGTGTATATGGATTTCAGCAAGGCATTTTACAAGGTACCCCATGCAAGGCTTATTGAGAAATTAAGGAGGCATGGGATCCAAGGGGACCTTGTTTGTGGATCCAGAACTGGCTTGCCCTCAGAAGGCAAAGATTGGTTGTAGACGGGTCATATTCTGCATGGAGGTTGGTGACCAGTGGTATGCCTAGGGATCTGTTCTGGGACCCCTAATCTTTGTGATATTTATAAATGACGTGAATGAGGAATATCAACCGTCTCGACTTCACCGCACCTTGTCCCCATTCCAACCTCACTCCTTCCGAACGCTCTGCTTTCCACTCTCTCCGCACTAATCCTAACCTTATTATTAAACCCGCCGATAAGGGGGGTGCTGTTGTAGTCTGGCGTACTGACCTCTACTTTGCCAAGGCACAGCGACAACTCGCGGATACCTCCTCTTATTTACCCCTCGATCGTGACCCCACTAAGGAGCACCAGGCCATTGTCTCCCACACCATCACCGACTTTATCCGCTCAGGGGATCTCCCATCCACTGCTACCAACCTTATAGTTCCCACACCCCGCACTTCCCGTTTCTACCTCCTACCCAAGATCCACAAACCTGCCTGTCCTGGCCGACCTATTGTCTCAGCTTGCTCCTGCCCCACCGAACTCATTTCTGCATACCTCGACACTGTTTTATCACCCCTTGTTCAATCCCTTCCTACCTATGTTCGTGACACTTCTCATGCTCTTAAACTTTTCGATGATTTTAAGTTCCCTGGCCCTCACCGCTTTATTTTCACCATGGATGTCCAGTCCTTATATACTTCCATTTCCCATCAGGAAGGTTTCAAAGCTCTACGCTTCTTTTGGGTTCCAGACCTAATCAGTTCCCCTCTACCGCCACTCTGCTCCGTCTAGCGGAATTAGTCCTTACTCTTAATAATTTCTCCTTTGGCTCCTCCCACTTCCTCCAAACTAAAGGTGTAGCTATGGGCACCCGTATGGGTCCTAGCTTGCCTGCCTTTTTATTGGCTTTGTGGAACAATCTATGTTCCGTGCCTATTCTGGTATCTGTCCCCCACTTTTCCTTTGCTACATCGACGACTGCATTGGCGCTGCTTCCTGCACGCATGCAGAACTCGTTGACTTTATTAACTTTGCCTCCAACTTTCACCCTGCCCTCAAGTTTACCTGGTCCATTTCTGACACCTCCCTCCCCTTTCTAGATCTTTCTGTCTCTGTCTCTGGAGACAGCTTATCCACTGATGTCTACTATAAGCCTACTGACTCTCACAGCTATCTGGACTATTCCTCTTCTCACCCTGTCTCTTGCAAAAACGCCATCTCCTTCTCGCAATTCCTCCGTCTCCGCCGCATCTGCTCTCAGGATGAGACTTTTCATTCCAGGACGAGGGAGATGTCTTCATTTTTTAAAGAAAGGGGCTTCCCTTCCTCCACTATCAACTCTGCTCTCAAACGCATCTCCCCCATTTCACGTACATCTGCTCTCACTCCATCCTCCCGCCACCCCACTAGGAATAGGGTTCCCCTGGTCCTCACCTACCACCCCACCAGCCTCCGGGTCCAACACATTATTCTCCGTAACTTCCGCCACCTCCAACGGGATCCCACCACTAAGCACATCTTTCCCTCCCCCCCCCCCGCATTCCACAGGGATCGCTCCCTACACAACTCCCTTGTCCATTCGTCCCCCCCATCCCTCCCCGCTGATCTCCCTCCTGGCACTTACCCGTGTAAGTGGAACAAGTGCTACACATGCCCTTACACTTCCTCCCTTACCACCATTCAGGGCCCCAAACAGTCCTTCCAGGTGAGGCAACACTTCACCTGTGAGTCGACTGGGGTGATATACTACGTCCGGTGCTCCCGACGTGGCCTTTTATATATTGGCGAGACCCGACGCAGACTGGGAGACCGCTTTGCTGAATATCTATGCTCTGTCCGCCAGAGAAAGCAGGATCTCCCAGTGGCCACACATTTTAATTCCACATCCCATTCCCATTCTGACATGTCTATCCACGGCCTCCTCTACTGTAAAGATGAAGCCACACTCAGGTTGGAGGAACAACACCTTATATTCCGTCTGGGTAGCCTCCAACCTGATGGCATGAACATCGACTTCTCTAACTTCCGCTAGGCCCCGCCTCCCCCTCGTACCCCATCTGTTACTTATTTTTATGCACACATTCTTTCTCTCACTCTCCTTTTTCTCCCCCTGTCCCTCTGAATATACCTCTTGCCCATCCCCTGGGTCCCCCCCCTTGTCTTTCTTCCCGGACCTCCTGTCCCATGATCCTCTCGTATCTCCTTTTGCCAATCACCTGTCCAGCTCTTGGCTCCATCCCTCCCCCTCCTGTCTTCTCCTATCATTTTGGTTCTCCCCCTCCCCCTCCAACTTTCAAATCCCTTACTCACTCTTCCTTCAGTTAGTCCTGACGAAGGGTCTCGGCCTGAAACGTCGACTGCACCTCTTCCTAGAGATGCTGCCTGGCCTGCTGTGTTCACCAGCAACTTTGATGTGTGTTGGATGAGGAAGTGCTGGGGATGGGTTAGTAAATTTGCTGATGACACAAAGGTTGGAGGTGTTGTGGATAGTGTGGAGGGCTGTCAGAGGTTACAGCAGGACATTGATAGGATGCAAAACTGGGCTGAGAAGTGGCAGATGGAGTTCAACCCAGATAAGTTTGAGGTGGCTCATTTTGGTAGGTCAGATATGATGGCAGAATATAGTATTAACGGTAAGACTCTTGGCAGTGTGGAGGATCAGAGGGACCTTGGGGTCCAAGTACATAGGACGCTCAAAGCAGCTGTGCAGGTTGACTCTGAGGTTAAGAAAGTATACAGTGTATTGACCTTTATCAACCGTGGGATTGAGTTTAGGAACCGAGAAGTAATGTTGCAGCTATATAGGACCCTGGTCACACCCCACTTGGAGTACTATGCTCAGTTCTGGTCACCTCACTACAGGAAGGATGTGGAAGCCATCGAAAGGGTGCAGGGGAGATTTACAAGGATGTTGCCTGGATTGGGAAGCATGCCTTATGAGAATAGGTGGAGTGAACTCGGCCTTTTCCCCTTGGAGCGACGGAGGATGAGAGGTGACCTGATAGAGATGTACAAGATGATGAGAGGCAATGATCGAGTGGATAGTCAGAGGCTTTTTCCCGGGGCTGAAATGGCTAGCACGAGAGGGCACAGTTTTAAGGTGTTTGGAAGTAGGTACAGAGGAGATGTCAGGGGTAAGTTTTTTTTATGCAGAGAGTGGTGAGTGCGTGGAATGGGCTGCCAGAGACTGTGGTGGAGGCAGATACAATAGGGTCTTTTAAGAGACTCCTGGAGCTCAGAAAAATAGAGGGCTATGGGTAACCGTGGGTAATTTCTAAAGTAAGGACATGTTCAACACAGCTTTGTGGGCTGACGGGCCTGTATTGTGCTGTAGGTGTTTCTCTGTTTCTAGAGACAACCTCTCACTGAGTGGAGATGATTTCCTTTGCAAGCATTGCCACATCCTGATGTGTCTGACAACCGGTCTGTGATGTTGCTACATCACTGGAGCAGGGCAGCTGTGTATGGATGCAGCTCTGTCCCTGCACGTCCACGGTAGTGTAGCAGTCACTGCGAGGCTCTTACAGCTCGGGGTGCCGGAGTTTGGAGTTCAATTCCAGCATCCTCTGTTCGCAAGTTTAGACCTGTCCTCCCAAGTGCGCGTGGGTTCCCTCCAGCTGATCCGGTCCCCTCCCACATTCCAGAGGTGTCCTGGTTAGCAGGTCATTTGGTCATTGTAAATTGTCTTGTGATTACTAGCATGAGTGGAGCATTGGCTGGTCGGCAGAAAACAGAGAATGGGAATACAGGGATCCTATTCTGGCTGGCTGCCGGTTACTGGTGGAGTTCCACAGGGTTCGGTGTTGGGACTGCTGCTTTTTACGATGTACGTCAATTATTTAGACTATGGTATTAATGGATTTGTGGCTAAATTTGCCGATGATACAAAGATAGGTGAAGGAGCAGGTAGTGTTAAGGAAACAGGGAGCCTGCAGAGAGATTTAGATAGTTCAGGGGAATGGGCAAAGAAGTGGCAAATGAAGTACAATGTTGGAAAGTGTATGGTCATGCACTTTGGTGGAAGAAATAAATGGGCAGACTATTATTTAGATGGGGAGAGAATTCAAAATGCAGGGATGCAAAGGGACTTGGGAGTCCTTGTACAAGATACCCTAAAGGTTAACCTCCAGGTTGAGTTGGTTGTGAAGAAGGCGAATGCAATGTTAGCATTCATTTCTTGAGCTATAGTATATAAAAGCAGGGATGTGATGTTGAGGCTCTATAAGGCCCTCGTGAGACCACACCTGGAGTATCTGGGATCCTTATTTTAGAAAGGATATACTGACATTGGAAAGGGTTCAGAGAAGATTCACGAGAATAATTCCAGGAATGAAAGGGTTACCGTATGAGGAACATCTGGCAACTCTTGGATTGTATTCCCTGGAGTTCAGGAGAATGAGGGGGGATCTCATAGAAACATTCCAAATGTTAAAAGGCCTCAACAGATTAGATATGGTAAAGTTATTTCCATGGTAGGGGAGTTTAGGACAAGAGGGCACGAGTTCAGGATTGAAGGACGTTCATTTAGAACAGAGATGCGGAGAAGTTACTTTAGTCAGAGGGTGGTAAATCTGTGGAATCAGTGTAAGTTGGGTTGTGGTCTCTTGTGTCATGTTTCACTACCCAGGATCTCATGGCCACAGTTAGACCAGGGGTTTCCATATGCACTGTGGAAGGCATTGCAGCATGATAGAGCAACTGCTCTTTCCAAGTCTCCAGAACTTCATTTCCTTTGTGGTTCTTGATGTCTCCATAGTCTCCATAGTTTGGTATCAAGTTTGAAAAGAGGGTTAGAGATTAATACTGTCCACCACTGTTCTGTTCATTTTTAAGTATCCAGCAAGAACTGGTGATCTTTAGTTGGACAATACAGTGAAGGTTCAGTGTTCGTCAGGGTACATCACTTCTCGTTACCACTGTCAGGAAGTTTGAATAGCCACACTTGATGATTTAGGAACAACTTCTTCCTCTCTATCAGCAGATTTCTGAATGGTTCATAAACACTATCCATTAATCTCTACCACCATCAGATTTCTGAATGGCCCAGGAACACTACCCCGTTATTCTTTACCACTGTCAGATTTCTGAATGGTTCATAAACACTATCCATTATTTCCATCACCATCGGATTTCTGAATGGTTCATAAACACTATCCATTAATCTCTACCACCATCAGATTTCTGAATGGTCCGGGAACACTACCCCGTTATTCTCCACCACAGTCAGGTTTCTGAGTAGTCCAGGAACACTACCTCACTGTTCCTCTTTTGAAAAATTTATTTATTGTCACATTTTTGTTTTTTTATATATTTAGAGAGACAGCATGGTTATAGGCCCTTCCAGCCCAATGAACCTCCAGTGTTCAAAAGTTTGAAACTCAGAGTAGCTTTATTACTGAAGTACATGTATGTCTCCGTATATAACCCAGACATTCATTTTCTTATGCGCATTCAGTAAATGCAACTCAATAGAATCAATGAAATACGGTACCCAACGGGGTGGACAAAAAACGAATGTGGAAAAAACAACAAAAAGTGCAAATACAAAAAGAAAGAGAGAAATATTAATAACAAATAAGCAATAAAGATTGAGAACATGCGATGAAAGTGTTTCCACACACTGTGGGAACAGTTCAGTGATGTGGGGAGTGAAGTTATCCATGCTGGTTCAGGAGTCTGATGTTTGAGGGGTAATAATTGTTCCTGAACCTGGCGGTGTGAGTCCTGAGGCTCCTCAGTAGTGAGAAGAGAGCACGGCCCAAATGGTGGGGGTCCTTGATGATAGTTGCTTCATCCATGGGGAGTGATGTACATTATACATGCTGCCCTGCTGCACCCAGTGAGGGAGTGACTAACTGAGGGCCTCTCCACATGCTGGTTAGCCGTGAAGCGCAGACATTAGCGCTGACTCACTCGTGGCTGCAAGTCAAGTGTGGGTGTTCTGAGAAATAAATTGAATCCGTTGGTGCATTGCACTCTTGACTAATCACTGTGGGGTTTGGAGTGTGTTACTTGTGACAATTTGTTAAAAGGTTCTATCAATTAGAGGTTTCTGCTTTTATTCTTCCTAAATTAGGCAGTCTTTTAACAAGGAAACTACTTGGCAATTATCTGTTATTACTGACTCTTGAGTCATTCAATACGGCGTCACCAAAGCTTTTGTCTTCAGTCGTTTAAGTCCATCACATCCTCCCCAAGCCTGGATTCATCTTTCCCATAACTTGGGATCCACTGTTTGTGCTGCACCTGTTGGTTTTAGGCAAACATGATGTTAGTTTTAATTTCAAAAGGTCTAGAATATAGAACATAGACGAGCACAGTACAGGCCATTCAGCCCACTATGTTGTGCCAACTTTTTAAACCAACTTCCAGATCAATCTAACCCTTCCCTCCCACACAACCCTTCATTTTTCTGTCATCCATGTGCCTTTCTAAGAGTCTCTTAAATGTCCCTAATGTATCTGCCCCCACCACCACCCCCGGCAGGGCATTCCACACACCCAACACTCTCTGTGTAAATAAAAATTACCTCTGACATCCTTGTCACCATATACTTTCCTCCAATCTCCTTAAATTTATCCCCCCCCCCCCATGTTAGCTATTTCTGCCCTGGGAAAAGTCCCTGCCTATCCATTCTCTCAGTGGCTCTGCCGGGTGCAATCTTGGTCATATTACGATCGAGGAACGTGTTTGTAGACCGGATATTGAACTTTTTGCTGTTGGACTCTGGCCATATTCCACCGAGATACAACACTGGGCGTCACGGGAGGTCATTCCTGCCTGTGGCCATCGAACTTTGCAGCTCCTCCCGTGGAGGGTCAGACACCCTGAGCCAATAGACTGGTCCTGGACTTATTTCCATCTGGCATAGTTTGCATTTTGTTGTTTGATTGTTTGTGGTTTTTGTATTGCTATATTTACGCTCTATTCTTGGTTGGTGCGGCTGTAATGAAACCAAATTTCCCTCAGGATCAATAAAGTATATCTATCTATTTATCTATCTATCTATCTATCATCTTGTATACCTGTATCATGACATCTCTCATCTTCCTTTGCTACAGAGAGAAAAGCCCTAGCTCGCTCAAACTTTCCCCATAAGACCTGCTCTCAATCCAGGCAGCATCCTGGTAAATCTCCTCTGTACACTCTCGAAATATAAAAGCTTCATTAAGGTTTCATATCTAAGAAAGGATATGCTAGCATTGGGGAGAGTCCAAACAAGCTTCACAAAAATGATCCTGGGAATGGAAAGGTTATCATGTGAGGAGTGTTAGATGCCTCTGGGCCTGTAATCACTGGAGATCAGAAAAGTAAGGGGAGATCTCATTCAAACCTGTTGAATATTGTAAGGCATAAATAAAATGAATGCAGAGAGGATGCTTCTATAGTAGGTGCTTCTAGAACCAGAGGGCACAGCCTCAAGTTAGAGGAAGATCCATTTAGAACGGAGATGACGAGGATCTTTCGCTGCCAGCAGGGAGTAAATCTATGGAATTCATTGGCACAGATGGCTTTGAAGGCCAAGAGATTTCGTATATTAAAAGTGGAGGTTGGTAAATTCTTGATTAGTCAGGGCAGCAAAGGTTACAGGCAGAAGGCAGAAGAATGGGGTGGAGCGGGAAAATAAATCAGCCGTGATCGAATGGCAGGGCAGATTCGATGGGCTGAACGACCCAATTCGGCTCTGATGGTCCAATGTCTCTGCCTCTACCACCACTCCCGACAGGGCTTTCCACACACACACCACTCCCGACAGGGCATTCCACACACACACACACACCACTCCCGACAGGGCATTCCACACACACACACCACTCCCGACAGGGCATTCCACACACACACACACCACTCCCGACAGGGTATTCCACACACACACCACTCCCGACAGGTCACTCCACACACACACACCACTCCCGACAGGGCATTCCACACACACACACACCACTCCCGACAGGGTATTCCACACACACACCACTCCCGACAGGGCATTCCACACACACACACACCACTCCCGACAGGGTATTCCACACACACACCACTCCCGACAGGGTATTCCACACACACACACCACTCCCGACAGGGTATTCCACACACACACCACTCCCGACAGGTCACTCCACACACACACCACTCCCGACAGGGCATTCCACACACACACACCACTCCCGACAGGGCATTCCACACACATACACCACTCCCGACAGGGCATTCCACACACACACCACTCCCGACAGGGCATTCCACACACACACCACTCCCGACAGGGCATTCCACACACACACACACCACTCCCGACAGGGCATTCCACACACACACACACCACTCCCGACAGGGCATTCCACACACATACACCACTCCCGACAGGGCATTCCACACACACACACCACTCCCGACAGGGTATTCCACACACACACCACTCCCGACAGGGCATTCCACACACACACACACCACTCCCGACAGGGCATTCCACACACACACACACCACTCCCGACAGGGCATTCCACACACATACACCACTCCCGACAGGGCATTCCACACACACACACACCACTCCCGACAGGGCATTCCACACACACACACACACCACTCCCGACAGGGCATTCCACACACACACACCACTCCCGACAGGGCATTCCACACACACACACACACACACACACACACACCACTCCCGACAGGGCATTCCACACACACACACACCACTCCCGACAGGGCATTCCTCACACACACACCACTCCCGACAGGGCATTCCACACACACACCACTCCCGACAGGGTATTCCACACACACACACACACACACACACACACACACACACACACACACACACACACACACCACTCCCGACAGGGTATTCCACACACACACACACACACACACACACACACCACTCCCGACAGGGCATTCCATACACACACACCACTCCCGACAGGGTATTCCACACACACACCACTCCCGACAGGGCATTCCACACACACACACACCACTCCGGACAGGGCATTCCACACACACACACCACTCCCGACAGGGCATTCCATACACACACACACCACTACCGACAGGGTATTCCACACACACACACACACACACACACACACACACACACCACTCCCGACAGGACACTACACACACACACACACACACACACCACTCCCGACAGGGCATTCCACACACACACACGCACTTTCCCGACAGGGCATTCCACACACACACACCACTCCCGACAGGACACTCCACACACACACACACCACTCCCGACAGGGCATTCCACACACACACACACACACACACACACACACACACACACACACACACACACACACACCACTACCGACAGGGTATTCCACACACACACACACACACACACACACACACACCACTCCCGACAGGACACTCCACACACACACACACCACTCCCGACAGGACACTCCACACACACACACACACACACACCACTCCCGACAGGGCATTCCACACACACACACACACACACACACACACGCACCACTCCCGACAGGGTATTCCACACACACACACCACTCCCGACAGGACACTCCACACACACACACACACCACTCCCGACAGGTCACTCCACACACACACACACACACCACTCCCGACAGGACACTCCACACACACACACACACCACTCCCGACAGGGCATTCCACACACACACACACACACACACCACTCCCGACAGGGCATTCCACACACACACACACACACACACCACTCCCGACAGGGCATTCCACACACACACACCACTCCCGACAGGGCATTCCACACACACACACACACACACACCACTCCCGACAGGGTATTCCACACACACACACACACACACACCACTCCCGACAGGGCATTCCACACACACACACACACACACACCACTCCCGACAGGGTATTCCACACACACACACACACACACACCACTCCCGACAGGGCATTCCACACACACACACCACTCCCGACAGGGCATTCCACACACACACACACCACTCCCGACAGGGTATTCCACACACACACCACTCCCGACAGGTCACTCCACACACACACACCACTCCCGACAGGGCATTCCACACACACACACACCACTCCCGACAGGGTATTCCACACACACACCACTCCCGACAGGGCATTCCACACACACACACACCACTCCCGACAGGGTATTCCACACACACACCACTCCCGACAGGGTATTCCACACACACACACCACTCCCGACAGGGTATTCCACACACACACCACTCCCGACAGGTCACTCCACACACACACCACTCCCGACAGGGCATTCCACACACACACACCACTCCCGACAGGGCATTCCACACACATACACCACTCCCGACAGGGCATTCCACACACACACCACTCCCGACAGGGCATTCCACACACACACCACTCCCGACAGGGCATTCCACACACACACACACCACTCCCGACAGGGCATTCCACACACACACACACCACTCCCGACAGGGCATTCCACACACATACACCACTCCCGACAGGGCATTCCACACACACACACCACTCCCGACAGGGTATTCCACACACACACCACTCCCGACAGGGCATTCCACACACACACACACCACTCCCGACAGGGCATTCCACACACACACACACCACTCCCGACAGGGCATTCCACACACATACACCACTCCCGACAGGGCATTCCACACACACACACACCACTCCCGACAGGGCATTCCACACACACACACACACCACTCCCGACAGGGCATTCCACACACACACACCACTCCCGACAGGGCATTCCACACACACACACACACACACACACACACACCACTCCCGACAGGGCATTCCACACACACACACACCACTCCCGACAGGGCATTCCTCACACACACACCACTCCCGACAGGGCATTCCACACACACACCACTCCCGACAGGGTATTCCACACACACACACACACACACACACACACACACACACACACACACACACACACACACCACTCCCGACAGGGTATTCCACACACACACACACACACACACACACACACCACTCCCGACAGGGCATTCCATACACACACACCACTCCCGACAGGGTATTCCACACACACACCACTCCCGACAGGGCATTCCACACACACACACCACTCCCGACAGGGCATTCCATACACACACACACCACTACCGACAGGGTATTCCACACACACACACACACACACACACACACACACACACCACTCCCGACAGGACACTACACACACACACACACACACACACCACTCCCGACAGGGCATTCCACACACACACACGCACTTTCCCGACAGGGCATTCCACACACACACACCACTCCCGACAGGACACTCCACACACACACACACCACTCCCGACAGGGCATTCCACACACACACACACACACACACACACACACACACACACACACACACACACACACACCACTACCGACAGGGTATTCCACACACACACACACACACACACACACACACACCACTCCCGACAGGACACTCCACACACACACACACCACTCCCGACAGGACACTCCACACACACACACACACACACACCACTCCCGACAGGGCATTCCACACACACACACACACACACACACACACGCACCACTCCCGACAGGGTATTCCACACACACACACCACTCCCGACAGGACACTCCACACACACACACACACCACTCCCGACAGGTCACTCCACACACACACACACACACCACTCCCGACAGGACACTCCACACACACACACACACCACTCCCGACAGGGCATTCCACACACACACACACACACACACCACTCCCGACAGGGCATTCCACACACACACACACACACACACCACTCCCGACAGGGCATTCCACACACACACACCACTCCCGACAGGGCATTCCACACACACACACACACACACACCACTCCCGACAGGGTATTCCACACACACACACACACACACACCACTCCCGACAGGGCATTCCACACACACACCACTCCCGACAGGACACTCCACATACACACCACTCCCGACAGGGCATTCCACACACACACACCACTCCCGACAGGGTATTCCACACACACACACACCACTCCCGACAGGGCATTCCACACACACACACACCACTCCCGACAGGACACTCCACACACACACACACACCACTCCCGACAGGGCACTCCACACACACACACACACACACCACTCCCGACAGGGCATTCCACACACACACACCACTCCCGACAGGGCATTCCACACACACACACACCACTCCCGACAGGGCATTCCACACACACACACCACTCCCGACAGGGCATTCCACACACACACACACCACTCCCGACAGGGCATTCCACACACACACCACTCCCGACAGGGCATTCCACACACACACACACCACTCCCGACAGGGTATTCCCCACACACACACACACACACACACACACACACACCACTCCCGACAGGACACTCCACACACACACACACCACTCCCGACAGGGCATTCCACACACACACACACACACACACACACACCACTCCCGACAGGGCATTCCACACACACACACACCACTCCCGACAGGGCATTCCACACACACACACACCACTACCGACAGGGTATTCCACACACACACACACACGCACACACACCACTCCCGACAGGTCACTCCACACACATACACCACTCCCGACAGGGCATTCCACACACACACACACCACTCCCGACAGGGCATTCCACACACACACCACTCCCGACAGGGTATTCCACACACACACACACACGCACACACACCACTCCCGACAGGACACTACACACACACACACACACCACTCCCGACAGGGCATTCCACACACACACACACACACACACACACGCACTTTCCCGACAGGGCATTCCACACACACACACACACACACACACACACACATGCACCACTCCCGACAGGGTATTCCACACACACACACCACTCCCGACAGGACACTCCACACACACACACACCACTCCCGACAGGGCATTCCACACACACACACACACACACCACTACCGACAGGGTATTCCACACACACACACACACACACACACACACACACACACACACACCACTCCCGACAGGACACTCCACACACACACACACACCACTCCCGACAGGACACTCCACACACACACACACACACACCACTCCCGACAGGGCATTCCACACACACACACACGCACCACTCCCGACAGGGTATTCCACACACACACACCACTCCCGACAGGTCACTCCACACACACACACACCACTCCCGACAGGACACTCCACACACACACACACACACACCACTCCCGACAGGGCATTCCACACACACACACACACACACACACACACACACACACACACACGCACCACTCCCGACAGGGCATTCCACACACACACACCACTCCCGACAGGGCATTCCACACACACACACACCACTCCCGACAGGGCATTCCACACACACACACACCACTCCCGACAGGGCATTCCACACACACACACACCACTACCGACAGGGTATTCCACACACACACACACACACACACACACACACACACACACACACACACACACACACCACTCCCGACAGGACACTCCACACACACACACGCACCACTCCCGACAGGGCATTCCACACACACACCACTCCCGACAGGGCATTCCACACACACACCACTCCCGACAGGACACTCCACATACACACACACACCACTCCCGACAGGGCATTCCACACACACACCACTCCCGACAGGGCATTCCACACACACACCACTCCCGACAGGACACTCCACATACACACACACACCACTCCCGACAGGGCATTCCACACACACACACACACACACACACACACACACCACTACCGACAGGGTATTCCACACACACACACACACACACACACACACACACACACACACACCACTCCTGACAGGACACTCCACACACACACACACACACACCACTACCGACAGGGTATTCCATACACACACACACACACACACACACACACACACACACACACACACACACACACACACCACTCCTGACAGGACACTCCACACACACACACCACTCCCGACAGGACACTCCACACACACACACACACACACACACACACCACTCCCGACAGGGCATTCCACACACACACACACACACACACCACTCCCGACAGGGCATTCCACACACACACACACACACACACCACTCCCGACAGGGCATTCCACACACACACCACTCCCCACAGGACACTCCACACACACACACACACACACACACCACTCCCGACAGGGCATTCCACACACACACACCACTCCCGACAGGGCATTCCACACACACACACCACTCCCGACAGGACATTCCACACACACACACACCACTCCCGACAGGGCATTCCACACACACACACCACTCCCGACAGGACATTCCACACACACACACACCACTCCCGACAGGGCATTCCACACATACACACACCACTCCCGACAGGGCATTCCACACACACACACACACACGCACCACTCCCGACAGGGCATTCCACACACACACCACTCCCGACAGGACATTCCACACACACACCACTCCCGATAGGGCATTCCACACACACACACACACACGCACCACTCCCGACAGGACATTCCACACACACACACACCACTCCCGACAGGGCATTCCACACATACACACACCACTCCCGACAGGGCATTCCACACATACACACACCACTCCCGACAGGGCATTCCACACACACACCACTCCCGACAGGGCATTCCACACACACACACCACTCCCGACAGGGTATTCCACACACACACCACTCCCGACAGGACACTCCACACACACACCACTCTGTATATGTAAAAAAACAACCTGTCTTTCATCTTAAAAGCAAGGTCAGTGAGGATGGGGAGAGCTAGTCTTGGATAACTAAGGAAAGAAAGGAAGGCATCAAAATAAAAGCCTGTGCATACAAAGTCGCCAAGAGTAGTGGGGAACTAGAAGATTGGGAATACTATAAAGAGTATCAAAAAACCACTAAGCAAGCAATAAAGAAAGAGAAGCTGGATTATAAAAATAAACTAGCACAAAATATAAAAAAGGATCGTAAAAGTTTTTATAATTATATAAAGTGGAAAAGGGTGGCTAAACTGAATGTTGGTCCCTTGGAGGACCAGCAGTGGGTATTAATATTGGCTAATGAGGAAATGGCCTTGGCTTTGAATGATTATTTTATGTCAGTCTTCATGGTGGAGGACACGTCTAACATGCCAAAGGGAGATGTTGTGGATGTGATGGGAGGTGAGGACCTCGATACCATATCTATCACTAAAGAGGTAGTGCTGAGAAAACTTGTGGGTCTGAAGATAGATTAGTCCCCTGTCCCTGATGGAATGTATCCCAGGGTACTGAAAGAAATGGCAGAAGTTATAGTAGAGGCTTTGGTGACAATTTACCAAAATTCTCTGGACTCTGGGCAGGTCCCAGCAGATTGGAAGTTGGTGAATGTCACACCACTGTTCAAATGAGGATGTAGGCAAAAGGCAGGTAACTATAGGGCCAGTTAGTTTAACATCTGTGGTTGGGGAAATGTTTGAATCTGTCATTAAAGAAGAAATAGTGAGGCATCTGGAAAGAAATGGATCCATCAGGCAGATGCAGCATGGATTTAGTAAAGGCAGGGCCTGTCTGACAAACTTGCTGGAGTTTTTTGTGGATATAATGAGTGTAGTGGATAGAGGCAACAGATGGATGTTATTCATTTGGATTTCCAGAAGGCGTTTGATAAGATGCTGCGTAAAAGACTTATTGATAAGATAAAGATGCATTGAGTTGGGGGTGGTGTATTAGCATGGATACAGATTGGTTAACTAATAGAAAGCAGAGAGTGGTGATACATGGGTGTTACTCTGGTTGGCAATCAGTGGTGAGCGGTGTGTCGCAGGGGACAGTGCTGGGCCTGCAACTGTTCACGATATACATTAACGATCTGGAAGAGGGGACCGAGAGTAGTATATCTACGTTTGCTGATGATATTAAATTGAGTGGAAAACCAAATTGTGCAGAAGATACGAAGAGTCTGCAGAGAGATATAGATAGGTTAATTGAGTGGGCAAGGGCCAGGCAGATGGAGTACAATGCTGGTAAATGTGAGGTCATCCACTTTGGAAGGAAAAATGAAAGAGCAGATTACTATTTAAATGGTAAAAATTGCAGCATGCGGCTGTGCAGAGGGACTTGGGAGTGCTCGTGCATGAATCACAAAAGGTTGGTTTGCAGGTGTAGCAGGCTGTCAAGAAAACAAATGGAATGTTGGCCTTCATTGCTAGAGGGATTGAATTCAAGAGCAGGGAGGTTATGCTGCAACTATACAGGGTACTGGTGAGGCCGCACCTGGAGTACTGGGTGCAGTTCTGGTCTCCTTACTTGAGGAAGGATATACTGGCTTTGGAGGCAGTGCAGAGGAGGTTCACTGGGTTGATTCCAGAGATGAGGGGTTGAACTATGAGGAGAGATTGAGTTGCCTGGGACTGTACTCGCTGGAATTCAGAAGGATGAGAGGAGGTCATATGGAAACATATAAGATTATGAAAGGGATAGATAAGATAGAGGCAGGAAAGTTGTTTCCACTTGTAGGTGAGACTAGAACTAGGAGACATAGCCACAAAATTCGGTGGAGTAGGTTTAGGATGGAGATGAGGAGGAACTGCTTTTCCCAGAGAGTGGTGAAGCTATGGAATTCTCTGCCCAATGAAGCAGTGGAGGCTACCTCAGTAAATATATTTAAGGCAAGGATGGATAGATTTTTGCATAGTAGGGGAATTAAGGGTTATGGGAAAAAGGCAGGTAGATGGAGATGAGTCCATGGCCAGACCAGCCATGATCTTATTGAATGGTGGAGCAGGCTCAATGGGCCGGATGGCCTACTCCTGCTCCTGTTGATTATGTTCTTATGTTCTTATCCCTTCCCCTTATACATTCCTCCAATTACCTTAAAATTATGCCCCCTTGTATTAGCCATTTCTGCCCCGGGGACAAAGGCCAAGCCTGTCCATTCAATCTATGCCTCATCATCTTGTACACCTCTAAGTGGCTTTTCATCCTCCATCATTCCAAAGAGAAAAACCCTAGTTTATTCAGCCTGTAAGACATGCTGTCCAATCTGAACAGCAAATTGGTAAATCGCCTCTGCATCCTCTGAGTATACAAGGAACAATGTAATTCTAAGGCTTTATAAGGCTTTGGTCAGACTGAATTTGGAGTATTGTGAGTGGTTTTTGGGCCTCCTACCTAAGAAGGGATGTGCTGGCATTGGAGAAGGTCTGGAGGAATGGCTGCTTTTCTGAGGAAGCAGGAAGTGTCTGAGTCGGTGTCTGTGTATGTGTGGAGATTGCTTTAGTTCCCACCATATCTTTCCTCCCTCACCATAGGCCCAGGATGATTCCATCCCTTGTTCCCAATAAATATATTTTTTGATGCTGCAGCTCACCATCTCAACATCCCATCGTACCTCACCAAACTAACTTCTATGCTTTCTTCCAGGTATGAGTGTACCCATTCATGGGGCAGAAAACTGTGTTCAGGTTTATCATCGAAGAATTGTGCCCAACTACCGGAAATCCCCTCCCTTATCCAGGGCCAAGAACTCGACACCACCTCCTGCCTCCAAGTCTGTGACCATGGATGGCTCCTCTATGGGATCAATTGATTCTGCAGTCAATGGGAAACCCTACTCTCCAGGTTGGTGCCCCAAGCGCTCTGTGGAGTCACGTGCATTGTCTGTCCTACACATGATTTGTTTCTGTTACCCCAGGGGGGTCCAGGGGGCTTGGCTCCAGGGTTAGACTGGAGAAGCTGGGGTTCTTCACCTTGGGGCAGAGGAAGTGAGGAGAGGGCACGATTGTAGGGGGGGGCGGGGGATGTATCCGAGTTAGGCTTAATATCACTGACATAATTTTGTTTTGTGGTAACAGAACAGCACAATGTATAAAAATGCTATTATTATTAAACTAAGTGTATAAAAATAAATAAGTAGAGCAAATGAGAGCAAATAGGCAGATATTTTATTTATTTATTGGGATACAGGATGGAGTAGGCCTTTCTGAGCCGCACTGTCCAGCAATCCCTTGACTTAATCCTAGCCTAATCACAGGACAATTTACCATGACCAATTAACTCAGTAACCGGTGCACCTTTGGACTGTGGGAGGAAACTGGATCACCCAGAGGAGTCCCACGTGGTCACAGGGAGAACATACAGATGCCTTACGAGCAGCAGTGGGAATTGAACCCGGATCACAGGTACTGTACAGCGTTGTGTCAAGCTCTCCGGTACTCTGCTGCCCATTGTGTACATGGTCCATTCAGAAATTTGAGAGTGGAGGGGAGGAAGCTGTTCCTGAAATGTTGAGTGTGTGCTTCAGACTCCTGTATCACCTCCCTGATGTTTGTAATGAGAAGGGGGCATGTCCTGGGTGGTGAATGTCCTTACTGATGGGTGCATCACCTGTTGAAGATGTCTTCGCTGGTTTATAATCTTCTAAAGCATTTTCCAGTCCTGTGCATTGATGTCTCCATACCAGATGGTGATGCAACCAGTCAGTATGTTCTTCGTGATACAACTGTAGAAATATACTAGGACCTTTGGTGACATACCAAATCTCCTCATACTCCTCAGGAAGTAGAGCATTTCTTGTCATTGCATCAATGCCTTGGCCCCAGAATAGATCCTCTGAGATGCTGATGCCCAGGAATGTGAAATTGCTCACCCTTTCCACCACTGATACTTCAGTGAGGACTGATATGTGTTCTTCTGACCTCCCCTTCCTGAAATCCACAATCTGTTCCTTGGTGTTGCTGACATTGAGTGCAAGGTTGCTGTAATGCCTGTCAACCAGGTGATCTATCTCACTCCTGTACGCCTCCTCGTCACAAGTTCACAAGTTGATTTTATCCATGGGTTTAAAAAACACTTCACTAAGATCACCCAGCATGTTAACTGTGCCTCCAAAGAAATGAATGGCACTGAGAGCATACGATGGGTAGGAAAGAACCATTACTCACAAGCAGCTCACTCCTACAGTGGACCTGCAGTACCCAAAATTCTTGGAGTCCAGCATTATCTTCTGATTGTTAAAAAACCACATTTAACAACACCTTTGGTTGGCCACCGAGAGGCTACTGCGTCCGAAGGTCAGTTTTCCTTCTCCTAGAATAAGCTGCCAACCACAGCTGACGAGCTGCATCTACCCGAAGTGATTGGTTTTGAGGTGCCAGTAACCCAGCTTTGCCTCTTCTCCTGTCAGTAGAAACGGTTCCACTGGGTTTAGTAGCTAAGCCACACGTGAAGGCCAGGAGTCGGACTTGTTTTTCAGAAGCTATTTCAGACGCATGGCATTGGATCATTTAATTGGTAGAGGAAGCTTATCCCCACTATCCCCCACCCTGACCCTGCTATGACAACCTTAAGGCTTCATTAACACCACAGGCCATTCGGCCCATTCTGCCTTTACAAACCCCTAGGCAGGACGTTCAAAACAGAGACAAGAAAGAGTGTAGATGCTGGGTTCTGGAGCAACAAGCTGAGGGTGTAATACACCGTGTCAATGAACGTCTGTGAAGGAAATGGGATGGAAACATTTTGTGTTGAGATCCTGCATCAAGACTTTCCAAATGTCTACGTGTTCCCTTTCTCCATGAAACGTAGCTGGAAGTGCCCAGCAGACTTTGTGCGTGGGATGTCCCTCTATTCTGAAGTTGTGCCCTCTGATCTTAGACTCTCCCATTATAGGAAACGTCGTCTCCACATCCACTTTATCTGTTCCCTCTGATCCTAGACTCTCCCACTATAAGAAACATCTTGCCCACATCCACTTTATCTGTTCCCTCTGATCCTAGACTCTCCTACTATAAGAAACATCTTGCCCACATCCAGTCTATCTGTGCCCTTTGATCCTAGACTCTCCCACTGTAGGAAACATTCTTTCCACTTCCATTCTATCTAGGCTTTTCAATATTTGGTAAGTTTCAATGAGTTCGCCCCCCCCCCCGACTTCTTCTTCCAAACTCCAGCGATTACAGGCCCAGAGCCATCAAATACTCCTCATATGTTAACCCTTTCATTTGCGGGATCATTTTTGTCAACCTCCTCTGGTCTGTTTCCACTATCAGCATGTCATACCTTAGATGTGAGACCCAAAACTGCTCTAAGAGTGGTCTGACCAATGACATAAAACCTCAGCGTGACATCCTTATTCATATATTCTAGTGCTCTTGAAATTAATACTAACATGCATTTGCCTTCCTTACCACCAGCTTAACCTGCAAGCTAACCTTTATGGAATCCTATGAAAGTATTCCCAAGTCCCTTTTCAACTCTGATTTCTGAATATTCTCCCTATTTAGAAAATAGTTTATGCTTTTTTTCCTTCCACCGACGTGCATGACCGCACACTTCCCAACTCTGTATTCTATCTGCCACTGCCTTGTCCTTTCTCCTAATCTGTCCAAGTCCTCCTGCAGATTCTCTGCTTCCTCAACACTGTCTCCATCCACCTTTGTATTGTCCACAAAATTGGCCACGAAGTCATCAATTCCCTCATCCAGTTAGTGGACTGCATACCAACCCCTGTGGAACACCAGCCCAATGTCAGCACATCCTGTCCTAGATAAAGGGCTCAGAACTGCTCCAGATGTAGTCTGACCAATTCCTTATAAAGCATCAGCATTACAACCTTTTATACTCTAGTCCTCTTGAAGGACTAGATTACTGTTCTAGATTGCTGTTTGTTGATATACAGAACGCACACATTTGTTAAACAAAATGATTTTAAATTATGAACTTGGAGTCAATTCTATTTTGTGCCTGTATGTTTACTGCTATTATAATTATTTGTGCTGTATGTGTCTTGTGTTGCATGTGACTGTTGGTACTACGTTTACACCTTTGCTCCAGGGGAACCTGATTTCATTTGGGTATTCATGTATAGTTGAATGGCAATTACTTGAACTTGAACTGTGTTGATCGGATCCAGAGATAATTCATTTCTATCGTGTGCTGGCATTTATTACCGGAGTGTTTCTGTGCTAATTGCTTGGCCATATTCCTTGTCTTTCTCCTTGGGACAGTGCTGTTTGTTAGTACCTCTCCCTGATGGCCACTTATGGGAGTAAGCACACTGCAGCAGCTGTCCAAGGTCCTGTCCAGTGCAGGGGACAAATCTATGACATTGTCAGCTGTTCATGTGTAGACATTGTTCAGTGTTTAATCAATCTACCGTTGCAGCTTGGATGGTTGCTAAGATCATCACTTTAGCACCTTTGAAATATAGAATTGTCAATTTCCTGGGTGTCAACACCTCTGAAGATCTATCCTGGGCCTGACTTATTAATTTGATTACAGAAAAGTGGCTATATTTCATTAGGAGCTTGAGGAGATTTGGTATGTCACCAAAGACTGTAACAAATTTCTCCTTATAAACTTTACCCCTCTCCCCTTGAATGCATACCCTCTAGAACATGTGATTTCTACCCTGGGAGAAATATCCCATCTGCCTACCCTATCGATTCCTCTCACAATCTGTTACACCTCTGTCACATTTCCTCTCTGACTCCCCCACTCCAGAGAAAACAAAACCCAAGTTTGTCCAATTTCTCATTGTAGCTCATACCATCTAATTCTGGTAGCCTCTTAGGTAAACTCTTCTCTACCCTCTGACACCATGAAACGTAGAGAGTGTCCATGGAGGGCATTTACAGAAAGAAAGTTTACAGAAGTGAGGCAAAGTAGCAGCAAAGTCATGGACCCTACGGAGGAGGTGTTTGATGTTTTCAGGCTAATTAGAGTGGATAAATCCCCATGGCTTGACACGGTGTTCCCTTGGACCCTGTGGAAGACAAGTGCAGAAATTGCAGGGGCCCCAGCAGAGGTGTTTAAATGATCCTTGGTCAGGTGATTGGAACCAGAGAACTGGAGGACAGCCAATATGACCTGCTGTTTTAGACCGACTCTAAAATTAGACCAGGAAACTATAGGCCAGTGAACCCGACATCAGTAGTGCGAAAGTCATTGGAAGGTATTCTAAGGGACCAGATAGTTTTCTCTGAACATTGGCACATGTAACAATAATAAATTCACCAGTTTATTTAAGACTGGTTTGACAAGGATCGTCTCTGCTCAAAGTCTGGAGTATTCTTCTTATTTCGTTTGCTCTCTCTGCTGCCTCTGGAACCTCACTCTCTTTCCCCTTTGTTTCAGTGGCAAGGGATGTTAACATTTACCTGGGCGAATCTGAAGGGAGAGACAGCCCTTCGAAAGACGATGATTCCTTGCTCCATCCTGGCAGTTATACCAGTGCCTCCTGCGATGCCAGCAGACTAGAAATGGGCATTGAGGTGAGATCGCTTTACCTCAGACAACACAAGATACTGAAGGAACTCAGCAGGCCAGGCAGCATCTATGGAAAAAAGTACAGTTGACGTTTCGGGCCGAGACCGGACTGTTAGTTCTGTGTGCGTTATCTGGATTTCCAGCATCTGCAGATTTTCACTTGTTTGCCTCTTTACTTCAGCTCTGTGTGTTGAGGCTGTAAAAAATAATGATTTGAAACCATCAATATGGGTTCGTTGGGATGCTGTGAATGACTCTTGCTGATGAGTGTTAACACAAGTTTTGAATCTGAGACTTTAATTAATTTATTTATTTTATCATTTGGAGTCATAGTGCCAATTAGGCCCAACAAACTGCACCACCAAGCAATCAACCTATTAACCCTAGCCTAATCACAGGACAATTTACAATGACCAATTAACCTAGTAATAGTACATTTTTTTTTAAGACTCTTCATCTAGACTGGGAAGAAAGGGGAGAGATCATGTGCGTGGAAGGTCATGTTTGACAAATCTTATTGAAGTTTTTGAAGAGGTTACTCGGAAAGTTGACGAGGGTAAAGCGGTGGATGTTGTCTATATGGACTTCAGTAAGGCCTTTGACAAGGTTCCACACGGAAGGTTAGTTAGGAAGGTTCAATTGTTAGGTATTAATATTGAAGTAGTAAAATGGATTCAGCAGTGGCTGGACGGGAGATGCCAGAGAGTGGTGGTGGATAACTGTTTGTCAGATTGGAGGCCAGTGACTAGTGGTGTGCCTCAGGAATCTGTACTGGGTCCAGTGTTATTTGTCATATACATTAATGATCTGGATGATGGGGTGGTAAATTGGATGAGTAAGTATGCAGATGATACTAAGGTAGGTGGAGTTGTGGATAATGAAGCAGGTTTTCAAAGCTTGCAGAGAGATTTAGGCCAGTTAGAAGAGTGGGCTGAAAGATGGCAAATGGAGTTTAATGCTGATAAATGTGAGGTGCTACATTTTGGTAGGACTAATCAAGATAGGACATACATGGTAAATGGTAGGGCATTGAAGAGTGCAGTAGAACAGAGGGATCTAGGAATAATGGTGCATAGTTCCCTGAAGGTGGAATCTCATGTGGATAGGGTGGTGAAGAAAGCTTTTGGTATGCTGGCCTTTATAACTCAGAGCATTGAGTATAGGAGTTGGGATGTAATGTTGAAATTGTACAAGGCATTGGTGAGGCCAAATTTGGAGTATTGTGTACAGTTTTGGTCACCAAATTATAGGAAAGATGTCAACAAAATAGAGAGAATACAGAGAAGATTTATTAGAATGTTACCTGGGTTTCATCACCTAAATTACAGAGAAAGGTTGAACAAGTTGGGTCTTTATTCTTTGGAACGTAGAAGGTTGAGGAGGGACTTGATAGAAGTATTTAAAATTATGAGGGGGATAGATAGAGTTGATGTGGATAGGCTTTTTCCATTGAGAGTGGGGGAGATTCAAACAAGAGGACATGCGTTGAGAGTTAAAAGGCAAAAGTTTAGGGGTAACATGAGGGGGAACTTCTTTACTCAGAGAGTGGTAGTTGTGTGGAACGAGCTTCCAGCAGAAGTGGTTGAGGCAGGTTCGATGTTGTCGTTTAAAGTTAAACTGGACAGCTATATGGACAGGAAAGGAATGGAGGGTTATGGGCTGAGAGCAGGTCGGTGGGAGTAGGTGAGAGTAAGAGTTTGGCATGGACTAGGAGAGCCGAGATGGCCTGTTTCTGTGCTGTAATTGTTATATGGTTAGATGGAGATGGAATGAAAAGGTGGGGGTGAAGAGATGGAGCAAGATCAGGTTGGTGATACGTCGATTGAGCTGAAGGGGAAGGCTATTGATCTAGCTATTATCTGCCAGATATTGCTCCACCTCTTTTCCCCATCCCCATCTTCCTTCTTTTTCATTCGTAATGAAAGGTCTTGACCTGAAAATGTAAACTCTCCATTTTATAGAGTCATAGAAGAGTACAGCACAGAAACAGGCCCTTCAGCCCATCTAGTCCATGACGAACCATCTAAACTGCCTACTGCCATCAACCTGCACGGAGACCATAGCTTCCATACCCCTACTATTGATGTACCGATTCAAACTTCTCTTAAAGTTTGAAATCGAGCTTACGTGGACTACCACTCCACAGTCTCACAACCTTCTGTGAAGAAGTTACCTATCATGTTCTTAAACTTTTCACCTTTCACCCTTAACCCATGACC